>NC_090732.1:96183773-96193773 GCF_036898095.1 Palaemon carinicauda | reverse complement strand
TTCTCTTATTAATTCATTATCTAATTGCCTGCTAACTATAATAAAAGACTTTATTTGAGAGATGCAAAGTTGTGATGGTGAAATGTAATGATGAGGAGAAGTAGAGTAATGAAATGTTGCATGATTAATTGGTGGGTGATGTTATATATATATATATATATATATATATATATATATATATATATATATATATATATATATATATATATATATATATTTATATACATACGTATATATATATATATATATATATATATATATATATATATATATATATATATATATATATATATATACATACGTAAATATATATATATATATATATATATATATATATATATATATATATATATATATATATATACGTAAATATATATATATATATATATATATATATACATACGTAAATATATATATATATATATATATATATATATATATATATATACACATACGTAAATATATATATATATATATATATATATATATATATATATATATATATACATACGTATATATATATATATATATATATATATATATATATATATATATATATATATATATATATATATATATATATATATATATGAATTTGAGCACCTAGACTGATTAGGATATTTTGCTAATGTCTTAACGGCTTTGCCATGATCGTGCAAAATCTATTTTGTACTAGTTGATTAAAAAATTAATTGAGTAACTGGTAATTAGTTAACTGCGTACTGTACTTAACACCAATGGTGAAGAACTTGGTGGTGACATTCTCATCCCGAAAGACTTTCAGAACTGGAAATTTAATACTCGAACCAATCGTTTCCCGTCAAACACGCGATCTTCAACGGTTAAACCTCACGGCGAACCACTACATTCACGACACCAATATAACCTAAATAGGCATATAATGAATGTGTATGAGCCAGAGTAAAGAGGAATGAGAGAAAAGGAATGTTATTGGGAGCGTATGAATATACTCCTTGCGTCGTTTGAGAGCTTCAGCGAGTGGTGTTAGGTGATATAAAAGTAATGAAAGTGGCAAAGAAAGACATGGCAAAGGGTAAATGTGGAGTTTCCTAAAGAAATGGAGAATAGAGAGAGCTCAATAAAATAAATGTATTGATAAAAAAGCGTACGGAAGGGGTTTCTTTGTTGGAAATACATGGTTTCCAATGAAGACTACTGTATTTACACCTACAATTGGGAAGGAGAGAATGATAAAGAAATTAATTTGTTGAATTAGATCTAAGTATAGAGCAGATGAAAAAGTTGAAGCAGATGAAAGGGAACTCTTAGTAAAGGATGAAAATGTATTCGGAGGGTTAATTATGACAAGTGAGCAAGAAATACTTGTTCAATATAGTTAGTGAGCAATATTATAAACAAGCGATCTAAAGTCTGTTTGTAATATTTCTAATAAAGCGCATGCCAATAAACTATACTATAGCAAACTTACCATACAATAAAGATTCGCATTTACAGCAAAAATCCTTTTCCTCCGTTTTCCGTTTGCGAACAATATTAACCCTCTTGCAAATGCAGCATGTCAATGCGGTTGGCTGAACTTGACCGGTCTCTGAGGTAACATTATTGTTGTGCGCTGGAGCCGATTCTCAAAGAAGCTCGAAGTTTACGGGGCAAGAAATAAAACTCTATGCTTTTCGCATAAACTTTCCGCTTAGAGTTCTTTCCGACCCTAAAATATGCATTATTCGTTTTACATATTGTCGAAGTCCTAAACAGATTCTTCTCTCCTCACTGTTATCCTCCGTGCTGTGTCAGTTCACCGACCTTTCTGTCTACATGTCTGTCCGTTTGTCGTCCCCTCTGTCTAGATGTCAGTCTGTTGGCATCTCTACTTAGAGAACTGTCTGACTTGTGCAAGAAAATTCTTCAATTATGAAAAACTTTCAAAACTCTATTGAAGAAAGCCACAGTGGGATAGTTTCATATATACCCCTGCACACATACATACACACATTCTATCACTAATGCCCGGTCGTGATTTCCCTTTATCAAATAAGTCACAAATACCTTGATATCGAATTCGCTTTGCCAAGGGATTACAGATCTGTGGCGAAATTTTTTTTTACGATAATTATTTCTTCCCGGCCAAGGATTCGAACATCAGCGCCAAGTAAAAGGTAAAGTTAAAAATAAAGACACTACCAATCTGACATAAAGTGTAAAAAAAAACTTGATTCCGACACAGTCGTGTTTAATCCTATTGAATTCGGGATTTGTATTTAATATCGAAATCAACCTAACTCCACCTTTATAACTGATTGATTAGCATGTAGCACGCACACACACGCATATATATATATATATATATATATATATATATATATATATATATATATATATATATATAAATATATATATATATATATATATATATATATATATATATATATATATATATATATATATATGAATGATAAGTTTTGCACATTTAAACGTGTTTTTCACATTTCAAATAATCCATATATATTAACACATTAAAGTTTGGATTCTCTTAACAATCTCGGGATCAGGGCTCTAGGCGAAATCACTCAAAGACTATAGTATCTGTCCAGCCGGCCTTCGAACCCTGGCCCAGGATACTTGTGTGACATTGACCATACCACTCAGCCACGAAGAAAGATTTCGCCTGGGACTCTGATCCCGAGGTTGATAAAACCTTGATGTGTTAATGTATATGGCTTATTTGGAATATATATATATGTGTGTGTGTATATATATATATATATATATATATATATATATATATATATATATATATATATATATATATATATATATATATATATATAAAACCTTGCTAACGTCTTCCATTTTCTTTTACGTAATGAATTCTCCCGTATACAGTATGCCTATAATCCAAATGACAACTAAGACTATAAGAAAGGCACTAACTAATATCCAAAGTCTTCTCATCGGTAAGAAAAATCTCCAAGGTATCGTCTTTCATTATAGTCTCATAGAAAGGGATTGTTTCAGAGGAAGAACTGAGATGAGTAGAATTGGAAGAAGAATCCGGGTGGCGTGTGATATGACCTGGGCAATCAACGCGTTCCAGAACTGGATATAATGGAGCCACTATGGAAAACATTTGAGTAGAATCGGAGACAATGATCTCAGAGAGAGAGAGAGAGAGAGAGAGAGAGAGAGAGAGAGAGAGAGAGAGAGAGAGAGAGAGAGAGAGAGAGAGAGAGAGAGCCGTTACGACGTCGATTAAATGAGTCAACTCATCCGTATATTTGCGCATATGATTTGCGAATGTACCAAATAGATAAGTTTACTGTATATTCTCAGACGGATGTGTAATTGTCAGAGCATCAGATTTCATAAGCAATGGACGTTAAATTGGAAGGAAACTTCCAAGTAAAATATTTTTTATTTTTCTTGATGGTTCTAAATATAATCGTTTCTTAATTCTTTGGTTTGGCATCTGAATGAAAATGAGCAGAATCTTTAGATGATTCCAGATCCAATTGGCTCTGACTTAAACCTTACGTTCAAATAAAGTGATTGGTAAAATGCGTTGATTACATAATAGAAACAAAACGCTTAAGAAGACCGCGTGACACCTGATCATATTTGAGAAGATGCATTTTCATTCAGGAATAACTGCACCAAGAGTAGGAATACAGGGGGAGGGAAAAGGCCTGACACGGCGTCGGGAAAACTGTAGAAGATTCTATAATCTATAACTGAGTTTGATAGTCTGAGTGTGTGTCCGTTTATAGATCAGTCCTTATAATTTTCATAAGCATAATGTATCTGGAGTTACCATCAGTGAAAGTGATATCTAGTACCGTTCGGTATCCTACTGAGTAGAATGGCTTCCCTGGACACTGCAAGAAGTAAAGGGTTACTCAAGGTTCTTCTACTCAGAAACCTGCAAATCTTATGACTGAATGCTTCACAGAATAGATGAGAAGGAACATGTAATCCTTATTAGTAATTCTGTATTTAATTTGACTCCCCTAAAAAGAAAAACAGTGCCAAAGAAAGAAAACAAAGAAGTTGAGGATCTTGCACAAGATGTAGTATATCATTCTTGGAATCTGATGGAGTAAACACTTTCAATAAACTTTAGCTACTTAAAGATCTATGATTCAAATATACATAAGCATGCTTGCGGCTAAGTATATGTAAATATTTTTTCTTAAAATTCATTCAATTAAAAGGGGGCATAATACACAGCAGTTGAGGACTGCCTTGCAGTATTACTAGAAATATTTATAAAAGTCTCAAACCATCTTCCTGGAAATAATTCTTTACAGAAATCGCTGCTAAGATATTTGAATAATCCTTAACCTGCTCGATTTACCACTCTAATTTGTTTGATATTATGCATAGAGAAATGCGGTATTAAGGACTGACGGCCAGACGTCTCTCAGCTGCCTTTCATTGATTTCACGAGACAAATCCGGCTAGGGTTTTCATATTACATCTGAGGTCATTAGCATTTGAAATCTAGAAGAATCTTTCCTTATGCTAATTATCACTGACTGCAGTCAGCATGAAATCCTTAAATATATTATCCTAATACATCAGTATCTTAAGATTATGTCATCCTAGAATTAACTAAATATATGCCTGCTTATTTTCAGCATTAATCTGCATACCAAAACGTCGGAATAATTTGAAAGCCCCATTTCCAGAGAAAATAAGAATGATAATATTTTGAGTCTTACCTCTAACACACATCAATATTCACCAGTTAAGCTATTCATCCTAAAATCATATCCTTTAGCATTTACTGCTAATGACTTTTATACCATAAGGATGTTACGGCCCCACCCAAGTACGGAAGCAAATGCATGAGAATCGGCTCAGTTTTACATACCCTTGTCAATGAACTGTAACATGATCTATGCAAAGATACTGAACGTACTTGTACCTAACTGTATCTTGGTGTTCCTAAAAAACTATAAATCATGTTTTAGAGTTCAGTAAAATGCTTTCAATATCAGGAAAAAGAAAAATGGCTTTAATCATTGCTAACAATCTGCATCATATAAGGAAAGACTCTATGCATGCCGAAGATCTCATATAAATCGATATCTTCTAAATCAGTAACATCCTGAATGAAACTGTGGACTATCGGAAATATCTAATACCTTCCAAATGATTTATGAAGAACGGCAAGTGCAGTGAATCGAATTTAAGATCACATTCCATAATTATTATCATGAGTAGAACTGGTATGCTTGGGGATAAATCTACAACAGCATTTGCATTAATAAACAGGAACCTATGCGAGTGAGTATGCTGGAACCCAAGTCATTTTATGGCGATCGAGTTTTGAGAGTGAAAATCGTTCATATCTTAACGACTCTACAATTACCAATTTTGAAATGAAAAGATGAATTTTTCTTATACATATAATTTATTGCAATGCTGCATATATATTACAGCTTAGTAGCCCAGAAGTACTGCATTTTTTCCCTTTATAGAGAGAAATTCCTTCTCAATTCTGTTTTAAACCTGCAATATTTGTCACAATGCAATCATATAGCAGTATATTGAAATTTAGTATGTTAATACATCATCAGCAAACAAAATAAATGTTGAAATAACCTAAGAAAAACTGTAGAAATTAAAAATATTACTAATTAACACAAGATTTACATTTAACAAATATAAAATAATAATTATTTAAATCAAATAAGCAATATAGCATTAGCATGCGCTCTTTTCAAAAATAAAGGTGACTTTCTCATTTTCATGTACAAGGTTTCCCAGGAAAGGATGATATAGGTTCTGCCAGTTACTTCTTACCTTTACTTTAGTCAAAGTAACCCGCCCCCCCCCTCTCTCTCTCTCTCTCTCTCTCTCTCTCTCTCTCTCTCTCTCTCTCTCTCTCTCTCTGAGTGTGTGTTAATTTCGAGAATGAATATACTTTTAAGAGATGGCAGGATTCGAATCAATATTAGAAACATTTTTTTTTTTATTATTACATAATTATGATTAATTAAATTTCAAGATTTATTACTATAATTATCATCAAAATATGTAATGGTAATAGTAGCTCTTTCTCGCTTTTATCCTGTAGATGCTTAAAGTTAGGGCGCCTTTTGTGCACACATCAGTCGGGATAGGAGAATTGAAGGATGCTTCGAATATTTGGGTCTAAACGATATACGAAATTTCTGCGCCATTTTTTTCTTGTGGATACATATTCATGAAAAGTAGGAGGAATATATGAGACGAGACTATAAGAGACAAGAAAGGCAGACAGATACCTATAAACATATAATTAAAAAGCAATTTTCCATATTATCAATTATTTTAAGAAAGAGATATAGACATGACGTTACAAAATTCTTCCTATAACTGATGTAATAGAGATGAATGCACTATTATAAATCGACAAACCAAATAAGCATCTTCGTATAACTGAACAGAATACGAGACAACAGCACACCAAATCCTTACAAATACCGAACTTTTAGTTTTCTCTTGTACATACTCTCTCTAGCCTTTAGAAAGCTCATACCCATCCATTCTAGTAGTGCCTTTACCCCATCTGTTCGGCACTCATTATTACTTGCTTCATGCCTCACAGATATTGCATATATACTTTTCTTTCAACAACATCCACACTACATTCTTTGCATACAACTAAATCTTATGAGAAACCTAAGTGCCATCATTTCATCTCATCAAATTTTTCAACAGTTAATTTCTCTTCAATGTCTCCATTTTGGATATTATCGAATGCAAAAATCTCATTTTCACATGCAAAATTTTCATATAGTCATAGAAACACAATAAACCTTTTTCTTTAGACTATTTTTCACAATTTTTTCCCTTTCCTGGATATATACTCTTTCAAATATATTCCTTTCAAATAACTTAAACAAAACTACCTGTAAAATAATCTTCATCGTACAGTATTATCACACTCCGTAAACAATTCTAAAATATGTATTTTTTTTTTTCATGCACCTCTTCTGCCCTTTATCTCAAATTTACAATACAACACATTCACAGCAAATCCTTATCATTTGTTCCTTTTGCATAACTTTCCCAGGTCAATCAGGTTATCTATCAAAATTCTTATATATACTATCTAAAACAAAGTGTTGTTATTTAATTTTCTACCATTGCTTCCCAGCTTCTCTCCTTTAATTTCATCAACTCCTGGCTCTAATCCATTCTCAGCTTTTTAACTCCTCTCCCCGCTTACACACTCAACAATAAATTTCTAAAGTGTTCTCAAATTTATATCAACCCTTTCCACTCTTGAATCACTCAGTCCTACCTCTCACCTATTCAATGCATTCTGCCACACTTCAGAACACTCACTCAATCGAAATAGAACAGCATTCTCTCCTGACAGTATTCACCCATTTGCATCTTTTATTCATAGATCAAATTGCAAATGATCTCTTCTTTTTGCATGTAGCATCCCCCTAATGTACTTACAATGTTATACCAAGAAGCTTCCAAAATAGTACATCTTTTTACAGTCTATTTGTCCTGGAGTCGCTCATTTTTCCTTGTATACATTTTCATTTACACTAAAACATGTCATCATTGAATCTTACATCTCATCAGATATCACATCAGGAAAGACTAAATGTTAGTTATATATCATACAAACATAAATAATATAACAACCAATCTCTTGAAACGCTACTACTAGTCATTGCATGTTTACGTAATTATATTTATTTACGTCACAACTGATACAAACTCATAAAATGCCTTACAGAGTGATATGCCTGTGTGGGAATAAAATATCTATAATAATACGACAGAAATCCAAAGTGGGAATAGTGAAATTTTTAATAAACTTTCTTCCAACAAAAAAAAAAAAAAGATGGCATACTTAATCATATAATGTATATTTCGTATATAATAAATATTACTCAAATCGTCACTCACAGAAATATTATGCACGAACAAAGGACGTCTCATAATAATCTAATTATCATTAATTTTGTTCCGATTACTTTAACTTGAATTCTAATGGTCCTCCTTGATTCTCACAAGAGCTAATTTAAATAAATTAATCAAGAAGAGTAAAAAGTAGAGAGAACAGATGGCTATATCCAAGTAACATGATGTTAAACAAAATTTTCCCATCGGGATAGAAGGAGGAAGAATATACAGCATAATAAAAAATGCACATACAGAAATTTAACTTACGACCTGTTATACGTTGATTGATGGATTATAGTTCGTCTTGCGTCGGAACCAATATTAATGTTTAAAAAGGATCACACACAAAGAAAATTATGTTAGTGCTGTAATAAATGGCACTTTAAAATAGATCAATTGAAAATTCACCTCAGTCCGCCAAGTATTCGAAAAACGTGTTGTGTATGATAAGGCGAAGGACCTGATTGACTTCGTTCCCGGGAGATTGACTTTGCAGCCTCTACTTCAGCCAGGAAAGTGGTAATGCCCAACATGGGAGGGTGGCGCATTTCTTTGGAAATTCCTAAACTTATTCTTACAAAACGGACACTTCACTCGGTAACAAATATTGTACGTTAACATATGCGGTGCATAATTTTACAGTGTATGTATGTATGTATGTATGTATGTACATAAATACACACACACACTTTACACACACACACACACACACACACACACACACACACACACACATATATATATATATATATATATATATATATATATATATATATATATATATATATATATATATATAGTGTGTGTGTGTGTGTGTGTGTGTGTTTGTGCTAGGATTAAAAAGGAAAATGAAGAAAAATTGCTTAGGTTATGAGATGCATAGTTACATAGAGACTGGCAGTTTGTTTGAGGGAGAGAAAACAAGTGGAGAAACAGGCCTGGAATTCTGCCAGAGCCAAGATTAATATTTCAAAAGGCAAAGCTTTAGCCATAAGAATATATAAGGATATGTAAGAGAGGAAGCTGAAGCAATAAATCATAGTATGAAGAAAAGTAAACACGGAACAAAGGTAAAAGATTACACAGCTGTACCAATGGGGTTATACTGAAAACCTCACATAAGGCTGAAAACTGAGTTGACATTAATGTAAAATTAATATTGAAAATGAAAGATATAGGCAGTAGAACTCGGCAACTGACAGTGCACAAAATACAGCAGAACTATTCATATCGAGGCAGATCGGACGATGGTACAACAATTGACAATGGGCTAACAAGGGGCAGAAGAAAGCTTTCAAGCTCTGACACATGACAAGCATGAAAGAGCATAGAGATGTATAAAGGGAAAAGAAGAGGGCGGGGAAAAAGCTGGTGGAAAGAGAAAATTAGAAGAGCTTGAAGGGAATAAGTCTTGACAGGAAATGTTTAGGAGAGTGAAGTGCATTCGAAAAAATGGAAAGGTTTAAAAAGGGGAAGAGCCTATTAAAGGTGTTTATGGAAAATAAAAATGAAATTTAGATTGATTGAACTAATATCATGAAAATATCGTGTCATGAATATAATCAATGGTGCCACAATAGATGCTCAAGACTGCAGAATATATATGGTGTACGAGATTTAAATATATATATATATATATATATATATATATATATATATATATATATATATATATATATATATATATATATATATATATATGAGAAAAACAACTGGGGAGGGGAGGAAGGTGATGTGCCATGTTGTGATAGTAAGGCAGATAGGTCTTGGAGAGCAAAGAACTTTTGTGGTAACATTAGGACATACTGGAATATGAAGCAAGTATGTAGAGGTAATGAAGAAATTTAGCGGTAACAGCCTAGATGAAAAGGAAAGTATATTGAACTACTGGTAAATAATAGTCTGCATACTTTATGAAGGTGACAGGGACACTGCCATAAAAGTGGAGGAGATTTTGTAAGGATACAGAATATAAAGTCTTGAAAAGTAGTTATATAACTAGCATGACAAAGACCTATATAAAGACACAGGAAATCATCGGAAGATATAAAGTACACCAAATAAGAACTGATACATTAGACCTGAAGAGGAGAGGGGATAAAAG
>NC_090732.1:96158773-96181273 GCF_036898095.1 Palaemon carinicauda | reverse complement strand
AAATATCATGGCTCCGTTTCAATTAACGATATAATCAGAATTTCTCATTCATGAATCAGCTCAAAATTCGCAATGCCAAGTTTTCATGGAGTGCTGAATATTGCTTATTTGGTTCTCAATCATCATTTTCGATTCAAAACCTTTTTATTGAGAATGAACAGAATATGCTCGGCATGGCTCTGGTCATACCACGAAGACTTGCAGTGATAACGGTATTGTTAATTCCCGCTTTTATGTCACGATTCTTAAATGTTTCATTCTGTGGACTCTTTTGAGACATTTCACTGTGTGTTTCTTTTGATGTTCCTGTGTCCGATACGGATATTATGAATGACTCAATCTGATACAAGGAATCATGTCTTGTATATTTACTCAATCATAAATCAAGAATTAAATTGAGATTTAGTGATTCCAATTCACAAAATTTTCCCTTATGCAAGAGGTGACACCTTCATACTCCATATAGAACCTAATAAAAGCAAAATGAAGAATGTAAGAAAAACTTGCGAAAGTAGCGGTTATGCCCAACCCATAAGGACATTTGAGAAAATTAAGGTAGATCGAGAAACTAATAATCAAACAAACTAGCAGAGACATAATTATAGTTCTCGGTAGAGAGAAATCGTGGCCCGTGTGTTGGCATATGAAAAACAAGACATTAGTGGCATTTTTTATATGAAGAATAAGACCCAGAATAATAAAAGAATGCAAATCCTAATTCTGGATATTTGCTTGGTGATTCAAATAACATTAATGATTAATCATTTGCTGATAATTGAAGGAATTAAATGTGTCTTGATATTTGTAATGCTAAAAGTTATATCACGTAGACAACATTAAATTTTTACATTCATTATCTACATTTTCGAGAGGTTTGGATAAATCGTGCATCAGCACTTTTTCAAAAGATTATAACTATGACCTTTATTATACTGTGGATGATATTCACCATTTTATTTCTATTCAACTTATATTTTCTATTATGATTGAAATATATATATATACACACACACACACAATATATATATATATATATATATATATATATATATATATATATATATATATATATATATATATATACACGCACACGCATATATATATATATATATATATATATATATATATATATATATATATATATATATATATATATATATATATATATATACATATATATACATATATATATGCATATATATATATATATATATATATATATATATATATATATATATATATATATACATATATGTATATATGTATATATATATATATATATATATATATATATATATATATATATATATATATATTTATATATAACAGATTTTGAGCGAAGCAAAAAATCTATTTTTGGGTGAGATAGCCATGTCGTCCTGATGGAAGTTCCTATAGGGTAGCTTCCTAGGGTATATTACAACTACGGCGATATTCCCAGAGAATTTACCTTAAGGTACCAGAATTCTAACTCCTGGAGCGAGTATCCCTCGTGAAAGGGATATCGCGACATATCAGAGGACGTATTCTAGACACGTCACATGGCAATCTACGACCTGAACAGAGATTCGTCTTGTAGGAGGGAGATTGACGAGATACGAATTCGGGAAAGAAAAAGGGGAGCCGCTCCCAAGGCTTCCCTATCCCCCGATTCGTATGCGTGCCTGGCGCCAATCCTGGCGCCATCTGTATTCCTTGTAGCGTACACGAGGTGCTACAGATACTGTATGTAGGGAGGGGTCCTACAGCCCTTTCTTAGAAAGGCAAGGGCGGGTCCATCAGGACGACATGGCTATCTCACCCAAAAATAGATTTTTCGCTTCGCTCAAAATCCGTTTTTTGGGCTCAAGCCATGTCGTCCTGATGGAAGTGTACCAGAGCATTACTGTATCTGTGGATTCTCAGAACGTGCCGTACTCCCCGGAGATATTTATTCCCGGTCGACTAGACCTAGAGACCTAAGATGTTACCGTTATACATCTTTTCAACTAACTATAAACTATGTTAGAGCTTCCTGCCCCCTACAGGGAAGAGTCCTACTAGACTCTGGAAAGTCTCGAAGAGTACATATATCTATGTATGAATACCAGGCAAGCTAATATAGTGGTCTCGCCCTATATTAAGTAAAGCATAGTATGTATAGAACCACTGCGTCAATATATTGACCAGTCATCCGCACAATACTTGTATTGGACAAAGGTTTATATCCGCATAGGAAGAAACTAATAAAACCGCCCTCGTCCCTTTATGGGACGGAGTCCTCCCATTAGGGGACTTACATAAACCAATGCAACATGGCTTGCAAAACAGAACAATTCTATCAGAATTATCCCAGATAAGATACATAGAATTAAAATGCTCAATTATACCAATAAATGGACACAGGTGAAAGAGACGCAAGGTTCTCAAGAACAAGTTTATTGACAGATAATAAACAGACAGGTTAACAACAAATATATATATTTATATAAAAGAGGGTAACCCAAAACTTTAAGCATAAGTATGATAGTAAACAGAACTTGTTTATCTGAAAGAAAAACCATTAAACACCACTTTAATGAGATACCAAGGTATCAAGTCATAAAAAATCTGTATTACAAATCAATCACATTAGCGTTAGAAACGCTTGGCACACATGTCTGAACTTATGCAAGGTTCACCTTTGAAGGAAGGAACAGTCTATATGGGCACTTGGTGCCCTCATTTAGTTTGTAGTACAGTATGTACCTACACACTCACCCTGGACTTAATCGTCCCAATTAAGACCACTGTTCCTCGCAGAGTTAAACAGTAGGGTTAACTACACGACCCACTGCTACCACAGATCTCTTAAGTTCCTCTACTTGCTTCGCATAGTGGCGAAAGAACACCCTGGAAGACTTCCAGCCCGTGTATGAACGGAGATGTTCAAAATCCATACAATTAAAGAAATTTAGGGATGAGGCAACTTTCCTCGGATCGTGACCTGCGGGTGTACTGTCAGGATCCGCTCTGCGAATAAAATATGTCATTTTCGCTCTGAGTTGATTCAGAGATAAAATTGAGCCTGATGTTTCTCCCCTGAATAGTTGACTACCCTTGAAGTCTGAAGTTCTACGAAGATAGACCTTTAGGCATTCTACTGGACATAGAGATGCATCTTCTTTCAGAGGACAGATTCTCCAGGGACCCCACCTGTTGGTGGGTAACTCATTCTTGGCGAGAAACGTAGGATCCGGAAACAGGTTCAGCTCCCCCCCATCCAGGAACTGAACATGACCTGCCTCTCTCGAGAGGGCTACGATCTCACTAACCCTGGCCCCGGACGCGAGTGCAAATAGGAAAATAACTTTTTGCGTCAAATCCTTTAACGCACATTCTTCAGTGCTCAACAAGGAGGCGAAATGAAGAACTTTGTCTAAAGACCATGAGATGGGCTTTGGAGGTGCTGAAGGTCTGAGCCTAGCGCAGGCTTTCGGAACTTTATTAAAGATCTCGTTACCTAGGTCGATCTGGAAGGCAAATAAAATGGGTCTCATCAAAGCCGATTTACACACTGAAATCGTGTTAGCTGCCAATCCTTGGCCATGGAGGTGGATGAAGAAAGATAAGCAGAAATCTGTTGAGATCTCCTGCGGATTCTTTGCCTTTACAAAGGCCACCCATTTTCTCCAAGATGACTCATATTGCCTTCTAGTCGATTTGCACTTGTATTCCTCTAGGAAGTCTATGCTGGCTTTCGAAATCCCGAAGCGCTTTCTCACCGCTAGGGCGAGAAAATCATGAGCTGCAGGGTCTGGGTTTTCTGTAATGAAGCGCAGACAGTCGACTTCTGGACTCGCTGGGTCAGAACTGGATGTGGTAGCGGCACGAACTTCATCTGTAGTTCCAACGCCAAGGGGAACCACATGCTGTTCGCCCACTTGTGGGCCACTATTGCCGCTACCCCCCCTTGAAGGATCTCAGTTTGTTGAGGACCCTCAACAGAAGGTTGTGAGGAGGGAACAGATAAATCCTGGACCATCTGTTCCAGTCGAGGGACATTGCGTCCACTGCTTCCGCTAAGGGGTCCTCGTACGGGGACACGTACAGGGGCAACTTCTTGTTGTCTTTCGTCGCAAAGAGGTCTATTTGCAGTTCTGGGACTTGATTCAGAATGAAGGAAAATGATCCTGCGTCTAAGGACCATTCCGACTCTATCGGTGTGAACCTGGATAGAGCGTCCGCTGTCACATTGCGGACTCCTTGAAGGTGAACTGCCGACAGGTACCACTTCTTCTTTTCCGCCAATCGGAAAATGGCTAACATCACTTGGTTGAGAGGTGGTGACCTCGACCCTTGTCGATTCAAGCATCTCACAACCACCTCGCTGTCTGTCACCAATCTTATGTGGATCGAGTGACGCGGGGAGACTTTCTTTAAGGTAAGGAGCACTGCCATAGCTTCTAGAAAGTTTATATGAAAGGTCCTGAATAGCTTGGACCAAGTCCCCTGGACTTTTTTCCGATGAGAGTGACCTCCCCATCCCTCCTTTGAGGCGTCTGAGTGAATCGTCATCGACGGGGGAGGTGGCTGAAGAAGAACAGACTTCTTTAGATGTCTGGCTTGGGACCAAGGTCTGAGAAGAGTACGTAGCCGAGGCGGCACTGGTCTTCTCAGGTCTCTTCGCGCGTTTGATGCATACCTTCTCCAAACTCCGGTTGCATCCTTTAGCTGTGCTCTTAGCACTGGGTCTGTCACTGAAGCAAACTGGAGAGAGCCTAGTACCCTCTCCTGTTCGCGTCTTGATATCCTTTCGGAATCTAGAAGTCTCTTGACAGAGCCCGCTATCTCCTTCCTTTTCTTCATTGGGATGGAGAAACTGTGTGACAAAAGGTCCCAGTGGATTCCCAGCCACTGGAACTTTTGGGATGGAGAAAGTCGAGACTTTTTCTTGTTGATCTTGAAGCCTAGGTACTCTAGGAACTGGATCACCTGACTGGAAGCTTGCAAGCATTCGGTCTCGGATGCTGCCCACACCAGCCAGTCGTCCAGGTAGGCTACTACCTGAATTCCCTTTAGGCGTAATTGTTTGAGAGCTGCGCTCGCAAGCTTCGTGAAAATCCTTGGGGCTATGTTTAGCCCGAATGGCATGGCTCTGAAGGCGTACAGTTTCCGTTGTAGCCTGAACCCTAGGTAGGGGGAGAGTCGACGGCTGATTGGAATGTGCCAATAGGCGTCTGACAAGTCTATAGAGACTGAGTATGCCCTCTTGGGCAGTAAGGTCCTTATGTGTTGCAGTGTTAGCATCTTGAATTTGCAATTCACTATGAACTTGTTGAGTGGTGACAAGTCCAGAATGACTCTGAGCTTTTCCGAGTCTTTCTTGGGAACACAAAACAGCTTCCCTTGGAATTTGATGGACTTCACCTTTCGGATCACATTTTTCTCCAACAGTTCTTGAACGTACTCCTCCAAAATGGGGGTGGAGTGTTGGAAAAACCGAAGGCATGGGGGTGGAGTGCTGTACCAGCTCCAACCCAGTCCATTCTTGAGAAGGCTTTGGGCCCAGAGATCGAAGGTCCAGCGATCCCAAAATTTCATCAGTCTCCCTCCTACCGGTATCATTTCACTTGGACTGCCGTCCTGAGGTCTTGCCTCCCTGACCACGACCACCTCTGAATCCCCTTCCCCTTGAGGGGCGCCTAGACGAGCCTCTGGCTGCTCCTCTAGGTTTTGCACGAAAGGAAGAAGACTGTCCTTCGAACGTTGGGGCGAATGTGGTTGACTGACCTGGCACAGCCTGGGGTACCCACTGAAAGGCAGTCGGGGTTTGTGCCACCATCTGGGGCACTGGAGGCAAAGGCAATTGCAGTTGCTGTTGCTGTCTATAAGGCTTGGCTGGCCGAAATGGTAGCCTAGTCTTCATATTCTTCCTCTTTGGTTGAGGACCCTCATCCGGGGAAGATTTTCTTTTGATAGCCAGGCCCCACTTCTGGAGAAGATTTCTATTCTCCACGGCGGCCTTATCAACAACCTCTTTGACCACATCGGTAGGGAAAAGGTCTTTTCCCCAAATGTTGGAGGAGATTAACTTCCTTGGCTCGTGTCTCACCGAAGCCCCGGTGAACACGAACTCCCTGCAAGCTCTCCTTGCCTTGACGAAGCTATAAAGGTCCTTCGTCACTGTGGCTAAGTGAGACTTAGCCACTACCATGAACATTTCATGGACCTTGGGGTCACTTGCCATCGTCTCGAGAGTAGTCTGATGAGACATTGAGGCAGCCAGTCTTTCTTTTGTCTCGAACTCTCTTCGTAAAAGAGATTCGGACAGCTTGGGGAGGTCAACGCCGAATTGCCGTCCGGCAATATCAGCCTCCAACTTTCCCACTGAGAATGTCAGCTGGACATCCTTCCAGTCTTTGTGGTCCATAGGTAGGGCCAGCGACAAGGGTTTACACTCCTCCAGGGAGGGGCAAGGCTTGCCGGCCTCGACTGCCTTTAGGACAGCCGCAAACCCTTTCTGTAAAAAGGGGAAGGCTCTATCAGGAGAGGACACAAACGAAGGGAGCTTCTTGCTCAATGCAGCTACCTTCGAATTCGAGAAGCCCCTCTCTTTCATCGAGGATGAAAGTAGGGCTTGAGCCTTAGCGTGGTCCATAATAATGACCTCCTTCGGCTCTGTCTCCTCCCTTGAAGCTGGTTCTTTTCTCAGCCGGACATAGCAGTCCGGATATGATGCCTTGCTGGCCCAGAATTCTACCTCCTCTAGGGGAACTGAACCCAGCTTATCCGAGATGACGATCTTTCCAGTCGTCATCGGCATGTGCTCAGCATACCTCCATGGGTTAGCATCTGAGCATATGGGAAGGTCTTTCACATTGAGCCTTTTCCGGGGCCCATGTGATTCTGCCAGGGACTGCATACGCAGTTCCATTGCAGCCGCCTTCTCCTGATTCTCCTTCTGCATTTGTTGGATCATTCCAACAATCGAAGAGAGGGCCTGTCCCAGTTCTACTGGGAGGCCAGCCGATGTTGAGGGGATAGGCTCCGGCATCTGAACCGGAGTAGCCGACACCTCGTCGACCTCATCCTCTACGACATCCGGGGTTTGAACTTGATCCTGACCTTCTGCCAGGAGGTCTTCTTCCAAACGTTCGTCCAGGTCAGACATCCTGTCACACAACTGGATGTCTTGCATCGCATCTGCGACTTCCTCGTCCACCTGGACTTGACCTTGAAGGATCTCCTCTTGAGGCTGGGGAATCACTGCCACAGCTGATGCCTGGGGAAAAAGATACGCCCTCATCTTCTCACTTGGAAGATAAGGGCCAGAGGTGTTCTTCTTGAAGCCCCTTACCCAAGTACGAAGCTTTTCCCTAGCTATATCCCTTGATTCCGCCGTTCTAGGGGAATCAAAAGCCTCAGTAATCAGGTTAGTGCATACAGTACATACCTGAGGGTCCCAATACTGGAGATCATCCTTGGAGACAGCGCATGCTGCGTGTCTCCTACAACACTCATGTCCGCAGAGGTTCTTGCTGCGGACATTGCAGAAAACATTTCCGCACTTCGGAGGGTCCTCCTGTAAAGAGAAGAAATTTCCATGAGTATCAAGTGAACTATGTATCACTGGATATGCATAGTATAGCATAACAATTCATAAATGAAAGACACACACTTGTGTTTCCCTCACAACCCATTGTTGCAGCCTTCCAGATAATAAAATCAAAATGGTTTATCTCTACTAGAGTAACCAATGCAAGGTTTCCAGAGGAAACAGGTGGAGCTCACACCTAGGCAATGATTTTAAAATCCTGGATAATAGACGGGGAAGAACTCTGCTTCCTGTCTGAGGGCAACAGCAAAGGGCTGTGCAAGAAAACACAATAGTGTTAGAAGATACAGTGCTGTACCTAAACTTTTACTATAGTTTTCTTCTTACTGTATATGCTATACAAAAGAATACTAGTACAGTATAGGAGGATGTGTGCCGGCCTGCCTTTGCCGGCCGGCACACACCACAATTAGCTTTAAAGTATACTACTTAACAGCTATAGGGCGGCAGCCCTCTGGTTCAAATGCCTGTGCCGGCGGGAGCAGCTGCCGGCCAGCAACAGCCAGTGTTGGCCGGCAATGATTGCCGGCCAGCAACTACACAAGGTAGTACCCAGCTGCCGGCCACACTCTTGGTGACCGGCAGACAAGGACTGACATAAGCAGGCCGGCAAAGGTACAAGACCGATGCCAGCCGGCAGCAAAAGAACCAGAAGACTACACCTGCCCGGCTGCCGGCCTCATAGGCCGGCAGCCGGCCTCATAGGCCGGCAGCCGGGACAGGTACAGCACTAGAAGAAAATAGAATGGATGCCGGGATAAGAGTGTACACAACCCCCCAAGCCCGGCAACCGAAAGAGTGCATATAAGGAAGGGGAGAAACTTAATTCAGGCTTCCTTGACCAATGCCGTCCGGCTCTGCCGGCAGGCATGGATGAGGGACCAAGAGAGGTCCGGGCAGCACTCGAAAACATAAGACCCTTGCCGTCCAGCGTCTCTGCCGGCCGGCAATGGGCTTAGTCAATCCATATCCCAACCTATACTAGGTCCAGAAGTAGAATGACATATGGTACAGTAATACCCCTGCCGGCCAGCTCTGCCGGCCGGCAAGGTACAGTACAGTAATGGCTAGGCCATTACGGAGATAGAGGGGGAAGGGACAAGAGGGTCCTGTCAACCTTGCTTTAGTGACAGATCACCCGCAGCCAAGAACTTTGTCTTAGCCTAAGGGAGATCTAAGGGAAAGGGCCAGCGCAGTAGTATAATACCTGCCAGCTTCCAGAGCACCAAAGCAAGGAAGGCGTTGCTACTCCCAAGGGAAGATTTATCCTCCCCGAGAACAGCAACAGGACTTAGTCTGGTCGATCACACAAGAAGGAATCATAACTACAGAAACCTTCGATAGTGACCTAAGGGAGCTAAGCTCCCTTTGTAAGTGTTAGGTCAGCGAGGGAGACTCTGCCCCAAGCCAAACAACACGGACTCAGACTAAAAACTCTGTTGTTCTGTCCCTCTTTCAACCAGACTCTGCTGGAACAGGAAGGTACAGTAACACCCTAGTATAGTTTTATCGAAAATAAATTCGGAAAAAACCACTTAGGGATAAGCCCAAGGCTTAAACAGAGGGAAAGGGATTGCATACCTTCTCCGAAGAAAAGAAAGCAACCGGGGAGTATAATAAAGTATACTAAGGCTCCATAAGCAATTAGCCTAGGCACCAAGAGAATCGATTACCTAATTCACCGAAACTCTCACGTATACAATCTTGGAAATATTCCACACAGTCTAAAATGTATAAAATATAGCCTAAAGCTTCAATAAAATTTTAATTACACTCGGAAAAACCATAATCATGCATTAAGTACTAGGACCAAACGACTAGGCTACATGGCCTAGCATAGGCCAGAATGGCGAATACTTCGCCAAATAATACTAAGCACGAAAGGAAATCCTATGTAAAGCTAAATAGCTAAATTTTATTAAGCAAAACAACCAGGAATGTCACTCTGACTAACTAATTTATACCTAGCGAGTGACAGTGTCCAGGACACCTCTGGTAGGCTACGGCTCTTGTCTCAAAGATTAATCCTATTAATCACTCAAAATTTTACCCAGAGCCTACATTTATACATAACAGACACTATACTCAACTTATCCGAGGTCAACGAAGACGAAGAAGCCATGAAAAGCTGAATAAATCCAAGATTTGCGAGAAAAACAGGAAAAAACACCGAGTTGTTAAGCTACGCAAAAAGGAATGCAGATGGCGCCAGGATTGGCGCCAGGCACGCATACGAATCGGGGGATAGGGAAGCCTTGGGAGCGGCTCCCCTTTTTCTTTCCCGAATTCGTATCTCGTCAATCTCCCTCCTACGAGACGAATCTCTGTTCAGGTCGTAGATTGCCATGTGACGTGTCTAGAATACGTCCTCTGATATGTCGCGATATCCCTTTCACGAGGGATACTCGCTCCAGGAGTTAGAATTCTGGTACCTTAAGGTAAATTCTCTGGGAATATCGCCGTAGTTGTAATATACCCTAGGAAGCTACCCTATAGGAACTTCCATCAGGACGACATGGCTTGAGCCCAAAAATATATATATATATATATATATATATATATATATATATATATATATATATATATATATATATATATATATATATATATGAGTAAAACTCACAGGAACACGTGATGATTAAATGCGTAAAATCTACAGAGAAAAAAAAATTGTGAATCCTGACTAGGTTCGTCTTCAGACATCTTCAAGAGGACAGATTTGTTGAGAGATGTTTACGATATAAACAGTACAGAGAGATTAAAAATAAGCACCCAGGCATTTATAAAACAATATATGGGGTAAATAAGCCATCTGCCAAAACCCAACCCCACTAGGGCCTTATTGTGGAGCTCATATCCCACTAGCCAGGTTGGGTGTTTAAAAGGGCACCTCAGACGTCAAGGTGTTTTTCCTTCCGATTGTTCCCTACAATTTCTTCATATTAGCACACGTTTATCTTAAATAACCTTTTAAATTTATCCATGTATAAACAACAACACATACATGCATATAGATATATACACAACTATAAAGATACTAGCACACATGTGTACACATGCATATGTTAGCATATAACCATGCCCATAAAAACATTTTACACACTAATGTATATACATGATATACTCACACACGAGTGAAACAAGTAATGGACAATTTTTCGAAAAAACAATTATTCGAATTACAATTATTCGAAAAAATTTTCTTCCAAAACCAAGTGTTCTAAAACAATTGTTCGAAATACAAAATAGACGAATAGGCAGTTTTCTGAAATGATTTAGTTTATTCAGAATTAAGGTAAATTAGTGACTTAACTGATTTCAATTCATTAAGATTTTTAAACTTATTTCAAATATAAAACAACATATAACATGAGCTTTCCTCTTTCCCTTTCAACAAATTCACCCATTCTATGGTTCAAGAGCTACACTAAAAAATACAAAGCCTGTAAAAATGACAACGAGAACTTTTAGGCGATTTATGTTATATGTCAGGATTGGTAAACGGTTAATTTTTATTTTGAACAATTGTAATTCGAAAAGTGCTTATTTGAATATTTTGTATTACGCTCAACTGTGAGTTCGAGAACTTTTAGGCGATTTATGTTATATGTCAGGATTGGTAAACGGTTAATTTTTATTTTGAACAATTGTAATTCGAAAAGTGCTTATTTGAATATTTTGTATTACGCTCAACTGTGAGTTCGAGAGATTATATAGTCGAACAATTGTTTTAGAACCAGTGGTTATCCAAAAAAAGAAAAAGTTTTTGAACAATTTTAATTGTCATAATTGATATTTGAAAAATAGTACGAACACCATTATTATTATGCATGTGTATGATAGTGTAGATCAGAAAGATTAATATCATAAAACACATCTAAAATGTGATGTGCACAATTCTCAAGATAGAAATCAGGTATCAATAAAATCAGGTCTGCTTGAACACAATGTTTAGGAAACTTGTAGATCTCTTTGCATATGGAGACATCAAGTTTTTATATTCCATGTCATACAGTATATAATTTTTGTAGTCCAATGTGTAACTATCCTTGTTCAGTGCTTATGAATATTAATTATTGGCTGAAATTGAACCTTCAAGTGGATTAAGAAGAAAAAAAAATTCTGTATAATAATTGTGTTGATGGAAATAGCCTTTTAAACTATGAATGTTTTGAGTAATTTGTGGGAGGTGTGTGTTGTGGAATAAGGAGAAAATAGATTAAGTGAAGGAAGACAAAAAAATATTGGAGGTATAGTTGTAAAATGGAAGACTAACTAAAACAGGTCCAGAAATAAAAAAAGTGGCTGAAATACGTAGTCAAGAATAAAGCGATAGAGAAAAAGATAGCCAGTATGAAAAACAGAAGGCAGAAAGGGAATAAGAACTTCAGGTTGGTAATGTTTTTTTTTTTTTTTTTTTTTTTTTTTTTTTTTTTTTTTTTTTTTTTTACATGGAAGTAAATGTAGAGAGAAATATCAATGAACAAATTGGTTTTCAGAGTAAATGATGCAATTAGAGAGATACTGTCTGGCTAACATACAGTGTTAGGTTGATAGAATCAGTATTATGAGGACATGTTGACTACGGGGGATAGAAGGAAGTAGAGCTAAGGGGTGCTAGACTTGAAAAGATCAAAGCTTGTGGAGTGACTGTTCAGGATAAAAAAATATAATTAATAGGTTAAAGAAAGGAAAAACAACAAGTCTGATGCTGCAGTATTGTGATGATAGTGTGATTGAGTGGCAGGTTTGTAAGCATTGTCTAGATGAGGGGAACGTACTAAATGAATCGGTGACAGTAATGATTGTTCTCTTGTATGAAGTTGATGAAGGAGACTGTCAGAATAAGTATACCAAGGAAAATGTATGATAGGATATTGATTGGGAAAATAAGTGAGATGATAAAGGACTGACAGGAGAGGAAAGTTGTGGATTTCAACAATGAAGATGGTAAACAAATAGTGTGTGGGGATCATGTATCTCTAAGTAAACAGACGTGTAAAAAAAAAAAATTGAAATAGAAAGGAATAAATTGAATTTGGCAGATTGAACCTAGAGAAAGTTCATGTTTGAATCGATATACGGAATGTGGTAGGGTTTTAGGATATATGGCATTGATAATAGGTGGTTTAGAAATATCAAATGTTTTTTTTTTTTTTTATTTATTGAAGTGAGCATGTATTATAGAATGTAGGCAAGAAAGTAACTGGTTTGGTATGAAAGTAGGTTTGAGACAAGGTTGTGTTATGTCTCCATGGCTGTTCAGCAGCTCTATGTATGAAGCAAAAAAGTTTTGAGATAAAGAAAATAGTTGTCAATGGGATGTGGATTAGTTGATGCTGCAGATTATACTGTGCAGATTGGGGACGTTGAAAAAACAGCTGCAGAATATGGCAAAAAAAAAAAAAAAAAAAAGAAAAAAAAATCTCTACAAGAGAAAAAAGTGGATAGTTAATGTGAGAAAAAATACAATAACGATGTAAAGGAGGAACCACGAAGATGGAGTAATGAATTTTTAATACTTGATGGTTGAAGAATCAAAGTTGTTGATTCATAAAAGTATCTTATCTAATATAACATATAATATCAAGGTAAGGGAATATTTCAATCGCAGAATAGGAGAATGATAGTAGAAGCGAAGATGGGAATGTATGAAGGGACTGATAAACCAACTCTCCTACATGAAAGTCAAGTGTGGGTTTAGAATTTGAAGGTAAAATAAGTTTGAAGTTGTTGAGATAAAGTTTTGGCATAATATATGTATTGTAAGAAGACTTCATAAGTTGCAAATATAGAGATGAACAAAGGTGGTAAAGAAAGTTAGCAAAATTGAAAGGAAAAATCACAGTATATTGAAGTTATTTAGACATGTGGACAGAATGGACGACAATTGATAAGTGAAAAGAGCATATTTTGACTGCTATAGGACAGGAGATAATGGAGTCATAGAAAGGATTTAATACGGGGTGTTAAAGAAGTAATGGAAATAAAGAACCATGATATCCAGAAATTGTATAGGGGATTGCAAGATAGCGGAGAATTGTTCAATGTTTGTAGGGAGGTTTGACGGGATTCCGATAAACCCTTCTTGTAGGTGTATAGGCTAGTGTTATGGAAAAGTTTACTGCACAGAGGACTCATTCACGACTCAGCACAAAGGCATGAGTGCCGCTCAGATTTTTGAGTCCTTCTTCTCTGGAGCCACCCACTAATAGGAGACACTGCTTTAAATTATATATATATATATATATATATATATATATATATATATATATATATATATATATATATATATATATATATATATATATATATATATATATATATATATATATATGGGATGGAGAGCTTTCGGGTAAACAAAATGAGACTACGAAAAAGAAAATGCCACTTTCTATAATACGAAAAGTAGATGAGCATTTAATCAGATGGCCCTATCGCTATTAACTTACGCATAAGAAACTTTGAGCCTTACTTAGCGCATAACCTACTTACAATTCAAGAATATTAAGAGCAAACTAACGTAAGGGATATTCTAACATCATATAATTAAAAGAAATATATGTACATGGGCAGGACATATTATGAGAAAGACAGATAATAAAAGCTCATTTAAAATTTGGGGCGCGATTCATTATTTACATACAACAAACATACTCAGTCTGTTACTTCTTTTATTTACAAACATTGTTATATTGAGAAAGTCTTCCAAGATTTTTGGAGACCTGTCTATATTGAGGAACTGTTTCAATTAATTTACTCCACCGCATTTTGAAAATTGTTTTGCCAGGTCCTGAGAATCTGACTGTCATTTTTATTTGTTGGGCAAACACTTGCGGTCTACGAAATAACATCCCTGTTACGGATATTAATCTCTGGCATCCGTGTTCGATTAGCTATTTTTGCTTCCTGTGAGATGTTTCTCATAATTCTGAACATCCTGCGTATTTAGATCTTTACTAGACTATAGTATCATGACCTTCATACAAGGCATGCTGTTAATGCATTTTGTTTCCTATGGCTTAATACAACAGAGTATTCTAGAAGTTTCTTTTGGATTGTGATAAGGTTATAGAGTGTTCCTCCAAATCAAGTAGTTGAATTAGTGGAACAGCAGAAGTTGAAACTGGGTGCAAATGCTTTTATGCTGAGCTTATTGACATAAGCCCCGTTTCACACTTTATTTATCACTTGTCTATTAAACATCTTTATTCATATATATTCATCTTAATGTATTCTATTTTTCAGTTAATCTATTATAGTTTATTAATTAATTAATTAATAATAATAATAATAATAATAATAATAATAATAATAATAATAATAATAATAATAATAATAATAATAATAATAATAATAACAATTTTCCAGATAAATAGCCACCTTAACTCAAAAACTCGTCTACATACAAAAAACATTCATCTTTAAAACGATGCTTACTATGAGATGTCAATATGACTGCAATTAAATTTAAATGAATTTGGTATCTAAATTTTATCAAAATTCCAAATTATTCAATAGATTTTAATATATATATTATATATATATATATATATATATATAATATATATATATATGTATATATGTATATATATTTATATATATGTATATATATATATATATATATATATATATATATTATATATATATATATATATATATATATATATATATATATATTTATATATATATATATATATATATATATATATATATATATATATATATATATATATATATAATATATACAGTATATATATATATATATATATATATATATATATATATATATATATATATATATATATATATATATATATATATATAACTGGTGTAGCATCGCAATGCCCAAAGTCTTTAAGAACACTGGAAAAATGTTGACTCTCTGCTTAATCTTGGTTCACCGTGGGAAGCCCTTGCATATCCCCAATTTATCGGGCCTAATATTTTATTAGACGTGTAATATCATTTTTAACAGATGTAAAAACGTACCCAGTTTCAGATAGCCTCCGTGATAGGTTTCAAAAAGCCAAAACTGGAACTCGAAATTCATAAATGCGAGATTTTGTTGCAGGAATGTAACAGACAACTTAATTTTTTTCAGAGCATCTATATGACAAGCTCTAATTAATATTTCCCTTATTTGTTCTTGCACATTAATTGATCTTATTGGAAGAGAATAACCTGTCAGGCATTGAAAAAAGAATAGACGTGTAAATATTATTCAATGAATAATCAATATTCCTTTACATAATGTTTAGTGTTTAAAAAATAGGTTCACACGTTCCTAGAAACAGAGATTTTGATTGAATTTATAAGAAATTTCCTATTGCTCTGAAGTTCAAAAAAACTTATAAAGAATAAAGAAAAATTTACCATTTCGATCGACTGGCTATAATTTTACAAATTGCTAAATTTTTTGCTTGATCAGCCAGCAGTCATTATATCAATTTATAAGAGTTTCTGCTAATTGGCATCTCCACAAGAAGAGAGAGAGAGAGAGAGAGAGAGAGAGAGAGAGAGAGAGAGAGAGAGAGAGAGAGAGAGAGAGAGAGAGAGAGAGAGAGAGAGAGAGAGAGTGTTCAAATTCGAAATTTCGTTCGTTCGTTTTAGATTGCCCAGGCCTTGTGTCCGGACGGGGGCTCTTTGACCAATGAAATTTGGATGTCTATTCTGAGTAATGAAACATGTTTGAGAAAATGTTTTAACAGGCCAAAGATCAAAATAAAGTTTTAGTATTCAAGCTCAGAAGTAAATTTTTTGTACTTTTATTGCTCTGCGATTGTTTACAAAAGCAAACTTCAACACTATTACAGACGTAGTTGCAATTATGAGTTGGGACATTTATAGTCCCAACTCATGATTGCAGTTTGATGCCAATATTGTATGCATTGTTTTATAAAAATGCTGAATAATGTTTGATTTACTGCTTACATAAAAAAAGCCTCGTCACCAAAGGCCTCTTTTCTTATAAATGAATACAGCAATTCGGACACAGCTGCATTTCTTAAACTCTTACGACGAATTAAACGTAACTTCATGGATAACTGGAAATATAACTATAAGAATTTTCCATTCCAAAATTATTATATAGGTAGTCTCTCTCTCTCTCTCTCTCTCTCTCTCTCTCTCTCTCTCTCTCTCTCTCTCTCTCTCTCTCTCTCTCTCTCTCTCATCATTCTAAAAAAATGCATTCGTAATACATGCCTTCCTATGTAATTACAGCCCAATGATCTTCATTTTGCGAAAGGTCTTTCATCACTTCAGGCCAAATCTTAACATGCCTATATTTTCTCTTTTTGGATCATTCTTATGTTTGTCTGTTCAAGATAAAGCCTCGGCTAAATAAAACTGTTAATTGATCATTATAAAATTATGCATATTATCAAAGTTAAGTAAGCTACACCAAACTTCAATAAGGACCATCTTTCATCATGCATTCATCTAAAAAAGACTGCAATTATCAATTTATGAATAAAAATAGCCATCGCCTGAAATTCCAGACATTCCATTTCCTTAACATGTTTTTCAAATGATTGTTTGACTTGAGGAAAATAGATGAAAAAAAAAAAAAAAATTACATTCGGCTTAACTGGAACAAGCAATTTAATCAAAACTTTCAAACAGTTGTAACGATATAAGAATTTCTTACCAATATAAAGATCAATCTAGAGAGAGATGCATCTCAAAGGTTTTCTTGATTAACAGTTTCTTAACTATTATTATTTTTATTATTATTATTATTATTATTATTATTATTATTATTATTATTATTATTATTATTATTATTATTATTATTATCATGTAAGCTACAAACCTAGTTGAAAAAACAAGATAATATAAACATAAGGACTCCAACTGGGAAAAATAGCAGAGTGAGGAAAGGAAGTAAAGAAATAAACTACAAGAGAAACAATGAGCAAATAAAAATAAATTTTTAGGAACACTACACAACATTAAAATGGATTTTTCATAAATAAAATATAAAAAGAGACCTATGTCAGGCTGTTCTGCATGAAAAAAATGGTTGCAAGTTTGAACTTTTGAAGTTTGACCAATTTAACTAGCCAATTAAGAAGATTATTTCACAACTTGGTCACAGCTGGAATAAAACTTCAACTGTATTATGTAGCATTGAGCCTCATGATAGCGAAGGCATGACTATTAGAATTAACTGTGGGCTTAGTATTACGAACAGGATGGTACTGTCCGGGAAGATCTGAATGCAGAGGATGGTCAGAATTATGAAAAATATTGTGCAACATACATAACGAAATCTCTGGATCTGAAGGCAATAGAATACAAGTAAGTAAAGCTTGAAGTAAGAAGCATAATGGATATAAAAGCATTTGTGATAATATCCCGAAGCTTAAGAGAAACGCCTCAGAACTGTTTTCGATTTCACAAAGTAAAAAAAAAGAAAAAAAGTTTTCTTCGAAGATAACTTTTCAATTGACCTCAGGTTACGTATCTGAAAAAAAAAGTAGAATATCTAGTGGAGCTGCATGAGCAGAGAGAAATTTGTGGTATTCTTAATCAACATTAAATAATTACATAGGAATGGTCTAAGGGGAATAATGGGAATGAGTTGTAAAAAAAGTAGTGATTTCCTAGGGTAGACAAAGTGTAGAGGCAATGTCCAGGTAAAACGTGTCTTAAAAGAATAAAGTGGTCGTTGATGAATACTTCAACGAGTAAGAAAGGAAAGATTCCGAACTTTAATTATTACCGAGCTTTTTGTAGCATTTTGTAGCAATAATATGATGAATTAGTTGGTTCTTGTAAGCTTAGTTCCAACAAAAATGGCAAATTAACGTAATTTCATTTGCTATAAAATAATTTCACACGTTTTTCTTACACTCTCTAAAGTTTTTCGATGAATCTCATTAAAGGTCTGAATATTGTAAGAAAGCCTCAGATCAAATGCTAAAAACTAATCAAAGAGTTTAATCTAACTTGAAAATGCCATGAGGAGGTCGCTCTTATTTTCGGAACAAAAATATACTATTCCATCAACAGCAATCCTGTTATATGGATATACCAAGTTTAGTAAATGTGTCCAAATTCAAAGCAACGCTCATGCACACACATGTATATATATATATATATATATATATATATATATATATATATATATATATATATATATATATATATATATATATATATATTTATACATATACATACATATATATATATAAATTATATATATATATATATATATATATATATATATATATATATATATATATATATATATATACACACACACACACACACACACACACACACATATATATATATATATATATATATATATATATATATATATATATATATATATATATATATATATATGTATATATATATATATATGTGTGTGTGTGTGTGTGTGACTTACGTATGTAACAATATTGGACTACGGTGTAGAAATTAGTTGCTTTTATAAATATTTGCAATTCTACGTAGAATACGCAGAAAAACACTGCAAAATACAAAGATATAAAATTTAAAATAGACTTTAAAAGTTGGCGATAAAATATTAATGGATTTTATAAAAATAGAATGATATATTTCTCGGACACGCAACTAAACGTAACTTCCATAAACATTTTGCGAAATGCACTTGTCTCTGAACGAGGTTACGATTGGAAAAAAAAATTGTTTTTATTCTTTTAGCTGAAAGCAAACAGAAGCCACAAAATATATTAGACCATTGCAGCCATCGGTAACAACATATTCTTTTTAACAAAGAAAAGAACAAAACTGATACATTTTCATAACAAAATAAGTGATCACAATAAAGATTTATTCATGTTTTATATTTAGGTCGGCGAAATAAAGCCGTAGTAAATAAATTTCAGAGCATTCGGAATTACGTTGCATTCCATTAATTCATATTTTAGGCAAAATGAGTTTTGAAAGATGAAAGATAATTTTATAGTTTTTCGCTTACAACTCTGGCCCACCAAACTCTGGTTAATGTAATCGACTATATCATAAATTTGTTATACAAACCAAATACAGATCTCGCGTGCTTGTACAGTTAGTATTACTTCTTGTCACTCCATTAAAAAGGAAGCAAGAGAAGAAAAAATCTATAAACTCAATATGGTCTAAATTGAGCTGTTTTTTTTTTTTTTTTTTTTTTTTTTTTTTTTTAACATTAAGCGTCATTTTATGGAATTTTTATTTTTTTTATTTTTTTTCAAAATATATTAAGAGATTTATAAATCATCTATATCTAAGATTATTTTACTATTCTCATAATTAATTCAACTGATTGAGGATTATATTTTGATGAAATACAGTAGGCTATGTTAACATGTAAGATAGGGTTTAGGTTTATTAAACTTAGGGGTTTAAAGTTTACCGGCTGTTCATATTCAGCGTATATATATTTCGAATATTTCAATTTTGTTAATAAAGAAAAACAATAAACATTTTAACAAGTAGGTAAAGACCTATTCTTACATTTCTTAGAAGCAAATAAGTAAAAAGGCATTGACATTAATCTAATTTTTCTTTCTTTTTTTAGGATTGCAGATAAAAATTAATTCAGTCTTTGTGCATCATTTCTATGAAAGTATCCCGTGTGAGAGTGGTCATAGGAAATCAGCAATACTCCCGAACACATTGGGAATAGAAAAAAAAACACATTAGTAAAAATATATGGAATTGTTACAGTAAAAAGGTCATATACAGTCGTATTACTTTAAATTCAAATTACCACAAAATTATTTGAAATGCATGAAGACTTGTCATCAAATGCCAGGCAAACCAATAGGCCCTGGATCTGGTACACTTAATGTTCAAATTTGGATTCAATAACGGCCGAACCACTGAAGCAGAGTCATATAGTCTGACAGCCCATTCATGGATTTCTGTGCAGCAAACCGAACAACTGCATCCAAAATCCATATTCAAAGTTCTGACTTACCGAATGCATTATTTGAGTTTCATGTCAAAATGGTCATACGTTCACGTATGAATGAATACTTATAAAGTATACACATGCTGGAGAAAAAGAAAACTTAAAATGACAGAGGTCATTCTATGAAAACTTAAAATGACAGAGGTCATTATATGATTAATGTAAATTTAATGAACTTATGTCAATTGTTAATTCGTCTTCCTTTCATACGCATCATTAAATAGTTACTTTTCTTTCCTAATATTAATGTTATTTCTGTTAGCATATTTCATTCCGCAAATTAAATATATAGAAAATTCGTTATAAAACTCTTTCATTTTCTTCCTAATAGAGGCAACTCATTTCTCCCAGAACATCTTTAGTACTTCATCACGACACTCAAGTTCCGGGTAAGTAATGACAGTCATCCCGTCTGAACGTGGTAGCCATGACCATAGATAGAGTTTCTTACGACGCATTTAAAGGAGAAATGCTAAGCAAAACTCATCCACTGTGGTTTGGTAGAAACACCCCCCATTTCTTCATTCACAATCGCTCTGTATTTTCATTTTTTAATTCTAGTATTTATATTTTTTTTTCTCACCAGGCTATTCAGAATATGAGATACACGGTATGCTTCTATAAAGTGGTTTATTTCCCAAATTATTTTTTTCCTCTCTCTTTGCCTTTTCTTCCAATAAGTACCTGTTCACGCGGTTAATATTTGCCTTAAATTGGACGTGAAGATGGCCATATGACAAACTTGAAGCAGGCGAATGGTCCATCGCGAGTGTGCGTGTCACTTAGTGTGTATCAAGAGCGTCTGGTATATGAGCCTGGGAGGGCCTCTTCTCAGATGCTACGTTTAGAATGGGGGAAGCCTTTCTACAGAAAATACAGATTGAATTCATCTAAATGGTGTAGAACAGAAATCAGAAGGCAGTGGCTGCTGATGATTCAGCAGGTAGCCTAGCAAATTCATCCCTTGCTTAATCAGACGGTACAGTCTGGTTGATAGTTAAATCTATCAAACGGTAAGCTGGACTTGAATTTGAAATTAAATATCATCGTTTGCTTAAGCATTTATTCAATCGACTATTTTTCTAAGTGCATTTAATTTACTAGGGTAAAAAGTACATTAACTCAACTTCCCTGGAAAATCAAGTCTTTGATTAGATAAATGTTATATGTCTACTGATTAGCAACATCAGGTGCTACCATGTCTAGTAATGATTCAGCTTTCCTTATCGAATTGGTTACTCAGTGAGGAATTATAGGACTTGATTGAAAATTGTGTGCGTGCTAGTATATTTTTCTTACATCTACTGTAAGCTATTTGTCTCTTTCAGATTATTTCCTTGTCTCAATTTTTTTTTCTTTTTTTTTTCTTAAAGCCGAATGTTTACCCTTAATGATTCAATACTCATATACTGCCCTCTAACATCTGTTAAAGAGTATGTAAATGAAAGGTGTTGCCTTATAAATGATAACAAATGGGGTAATTTTCTCTTTAATATCATATTGTGATGATAAGTTTGACACAAATGACTTCACATAAAATAAATAAAGAAAAATTATTTGGTTCAGAATAACTACTACAAACCCCACTGATGTATGTCAAAAACTGAGATCTCATAGTAACAACTGACCCGTCTCAAGGACATTGTAATGTTGATTAAAGAAGATATTCAACTGCAGCAGCAAGATTAGTGAAGTAACAATGAACTTTGCGTCTTTATAGAAGTTTTACTAAAAACGGTTTGCAGTTTCAGCTGATGTTATTAACTTCTTTGCTTGCTATTCTTGACAGCTTTAGATGGCAGTGAATTAACATACAATTGATGTTTTATTCCCTTAAACTGTCCTTCATATGCGGAATAACAAACACAGATATAGAGATGCAGAAAAACACACACTGAAACACACACACACACACACACACACACACACACACACATATATATATATATATATTATATATATATATATATATATATATATATATATATAT
>NC_090732.1:96128773-96143773 GCF_036898095.1 Palaemon carinicauda | reverse complement strand
CCAATTTTAACTAGACCTCTATTAAGATATTCAGCAACCCCAGATCTACATTCAGGAGATGGAAATGAGGCAAAGAGAGTAACATCATCTGCATATGCAACGAGCTTGTTTTCTAAGCCAAACCACATTATCATGTACATAGTATGAAAAGTAATGGGGCAAGAACATTACCCTGAGGAACACCAGATATCACATTCCTATGCTAACTATGATGTCCATCAATAATTACTCGTTGCAATCTATAATTTAAAAATTCAATAGTGATGCTATGAAAAGACGCACCCCCCATACTGATCGACTTTGAAGACTAAGGCCTCATGATTAACACGGTCAAAGGCAGCAATATAATGAAGGTGAATAATACTAACTTCCAGACCACAATCAAGGGATTGTTGCACAACATTTGAGATCGTGAGAAGGGCATCACATGGTCCAAGGCCTTTGCGAAAGTCAAATTGAAAACTATGGAACAGATAATCCCTTTCAGCATACATATTTAGATGTTTCGCCAAAAGACGTCCAAAAACTTTACATAATATTGGAGTTATGGAAATTGGGCAGTAAACAACATGGCTAGAGCTACCACAAACACATTTATCTAATGGAGAAACATTACCAATTCTCCAATAAATACAATAAATAACTTTTCCTTAACTTCCGGAAAATAACAAATAACCCAGGAGGTGAGAAATCAGCTGTCTTGCTAAAGACATTTTGATTGATTGATCTGGTATAAAAGATGGCATCACAACTACGATAGTCAAACAACGTCTCTGGGACCCAAACGAAGCATTAAAAACGCTTAAAAATTTTAATCGAGGATGAAATTCCTCGGAATGAGGGTAAACCCCCCCCCCCTTCACAAGGCTAGAACTGAAGGGTCCTAGAAGTCCTTTTAAGCTTACTGAACCGATTAAGATATTGGCTGAATTTTCGATAACACAAATTCCAGTCGAGCCATATCCCTTCACCCTTCGTCCATGATAGAAAAGGGGTTGACAAACAATATAGGGTTATAAGAGGGGAACTCATGCCTCTTTAAGGGAGAGATGGAGACTTTCTAGCAAAAATATACCGTAATCATAATGTGAGGTTTATTTGTAAAATATTGCATGTGATGTTAAAATGTTTTTTTTTTTTTTTTTTTTTTTTTTTTAAATAAGTCGATGCATAATAAAATATAGATAGAAAACGGCGCGCAAGAGAGAGTTAAATTAGACTTTGAAGAGACTGGATCTGTACCAAAATCACGAATTCCCATCTAATCTAGGGCAATTCCATATTTTGAAACTATCTTTCATATTAGGGAATACATGAGGTAAATAACGAGAAAGTGATGACCGAAGATGAAATTTCTTAGTAGTTGAAAGAAAGAATAAAATCGGTTTGGAGAGAGAGAGAGAGAGAGAGAGAGAGAGAGAGAGAGAGAGAGAGAGAGAGAGAGAGAGACATTTGCTTGGTAGAGGATGAAAAAGCATTTATTAACTTTTTTATTACATTATCTTCAACAATCTTTGTAAGTTTTAATTACAAGTTTTTTTTTTATGCTGTGTCAAAAGCAATAGCAAATGGAGCTGTAGGTACACACACACACATATATATATATATATATATATATATATATATATATATATATATATATATATATATATATATATATATATATATATATATATATATACATATGTATATATATATACATATATATATACATATATGTATATATATATACATACATATGTATATATATACATATATATACATATATGTATATATATATACATATATATATATATGCATATATATATGCATATATATATATATGCATATATATATATATATATATATATATATATATATATATATATATATATATATAATGTATATATATACATATATATACATATATATATATATATATGCATATATATACATATATATATATATATATATATATATATATATATATATATATATATATATATATGTATATATGTAATGATTAGAATAGTAATATTACATGTTTAAAACAAATGACGTAATATGTCATGTTGGTTGGAAGAGCTGGCCGTGAGATTTGCTATGGTCAACTCAAATTGTGTACAGGATGTAAGATGCTAAGTTGTCATTCTTTCTTAGTGTCAACACATTAACTCTTCGTGTGAAAGTTTGTGACGTCACCGGATGCAGGTGTCTTCCGATTCCGTCACTTATCCAAATTAAAGCAAGTGTACGATTTTTGGGATATCAGTAATTTGTTCAGTTCTTATCTAAACTTCACCAGAATTGGTCATGTGGACCAACACAGCTTCCTCCAGTGATGGAGATGTTTAACTCAGTTGTTTATATACAATAAAACTTAAAAACCACCAAGATGTGTTCAATAAACCATCTAAATACATCTGAAAACAACTCATACTCAAATGTGTGCTTAAGACAGTAGCACACCAATAAATGGTGGCAGCGCTTAAACTCAAAGACAGCGGTTAAACTCTAAGAATTAGAGAAATATCTTCAAGACTTCAAAATAAATAGCTGTAAAACCAGAGATATATCTTCAAGACTTCAACATAAAAGCTGTAATACCTGATAAAGATCTTCAAGAACTCAGAACTATCTACAAGAATCTACAATTTTGACTAAGTCCAACGAAAATGCTAACACCAACATATGTTAGTATACAAATAGAATCTTCAATCAACATCCTAGGAAACCCAAGGACTGGCATTCAACTATTGCAAAACATATCCAGGAAGACCTACATTCTACAAGAAACTAGAACGAGACATCGCTAACAAAACATCAAGAGAGAGAGAGAGAGAGAGACGACTCGACTTCATATATAAGCTAAGTACAAAGATTTTGTATTCATTTCAGTTTGTGCAGTGAAGTGTAGTTATCACAAGTCGTTAGTCAATTATTACTGGGGTGAGTGAATTCCTAAACTTTGTTATAAGAAACTCCGAATTCTCATTTAGAATTTTTCTTTCTTTGTGCGAATTCTCATTTTGAATTTTTCTTTCTTTGTGCTAATTCCTTTTTCTTTCATAAACTCTTGGGGGGAAATGTATTGGGATTAGTAACATTGTTGGGGGAATTTTATTATACATATGCGTTTACGCAGTGGGCGTCTGTACTCATATAGATATTTTGATAGGATTGAAAGGGGTCAAAGAGATAGAAAAAAAAAGAATACAGCAGTCATGGCTCCTCCTGTCAGCCCTACCCCTGGACCTAGTGGTGTAGGCCAGGCTAATCCTCCTCCAATTGTGACGCTTGTAAATGCCAGGTCAGCAATCCTTCCTTTTCAAGGCCGTGTCAACGGGTTCTTGCCACAAAATGTGGAGTCATGGATTTCATCCGTTGATGCCCATTTAAATGCCAAACAAATCGTAGATCCTTTTGTACAATTACAAGAAGCTAAAAGTTTTATAGATTTTTCTAAGGGGGATGCGAGTGCGTATTTAAGAGGTGTTTCATTTCAGGAAGCAGTTACTTGGGATGATTTCAAAGTTAGGTTACGCCGATCTATGGGGGTGAAGAAGCTTTGGATGTAGTGTTAACGTTACGAAATACACTTAATCAAGCCACTATGAATCGGCTTAATGTTGTTGAGAGAGCAGCTCTCATAGCTGATAGGCTTAACGAATATCAGGACATTTTAGGTAATTCCACTTGGGTTACTAACGATAATATCTCCGTGAAAGATTTTTTACGATTAATGTATTTAACTTGCATGACACTTATGTTGCCTGAAGCTTTAGTGCGGTGCTTTGATAAGAAGTTAATGCCTGCAAGTACGGAATTGGATGTCTATAAACAGATAAAGAAGCACATGTCCAAGTGTCCAGATCTCGATCCCGTGTTAACTCAAGTTTTTGCTAAGAATGAAACAAAACCACAAACAGTGAACGTAATTAATAATCCAGTAGCGGGAGTGACGTGTTACAACTGCAAACGTCAAGGTCACATAAGCGCAGACTGTAGAACGAAATTTTGTTCAGTTCACAACACAGGATCACATTCTTATAGTCAATGTTACGCGCGTAAGACACAACAATATCCTAGAAATACACAGTCAATTCCACAGTCAGTTCCATATGGAAATAAAAAGAAAAATCCTCATTTTAACAATAAGAAGAAACAACAAAATGTCAATGCAGTTCAGAGTCCGAAACAAACAAACACTTCTTCAAATATCGCTGAGCCTGGGCCGTCAAACCAGACCTCGCAAAGTCAGCCTAATTTTCAGAATGTGCAGAGTAAAGCAAATACCACATAGTTAACTCTAGAGGGGAAGAGAGTGATGTTGGGTCAAGGTCATTTATGTCAACATCAATAGTATTGAATAATCAATTTAATGTTTTATCAGATAATTGTGAGACAATAGATTTTCCTATGAAACACACAGCCGAATTAAGTAAAACAGTGCATGCTCCCGTAGATTTGCAACGAATTCATACAATAATAAGCCAAAATGAGTTACGGCCAACCTTATATGCTGTAAATTTAGAACACAAATCCTTTACGTTATTTTTTGACTCTGGTAGTCCACGTAATATTATGGATTTGAAGACGCATCATTTGTTGTTTTCGAACTTTCCGATTGAAAAATCAGGAATCAGACTTTCAGGTATAGGAAATAATGAATTAAACGTCATAGGCATAACTCATATTCAGTTCAGAGTCGGTAATCGCACGTTTGCCGATACATTTGTTGTTGTGAAAAACATTAATATGTATCCAGCTGTAATTATAGGATACCCATCTATGGGAAATCAAAACATTATCTTAGCTCCTGCAAAGCACGGCGTGTATATCAAAGGGAAATTCTATAAGTCTTCTAATACTTTAAAGTCAGTTTTGGATAAAAAGGAGACGACAAATGTAACCGTAACGTACGTTGAAGAACCAATAACTTGTCTCACTAGTAAAGAAATAATACACGCGACCCAGCAGAATTCTCGTTCACCCGTAATATCATCTTGCACGCAATATATCGAACCAAACATACCTTCGAATTTAATAGTGCAAATAAAGAAAACACTACCGGGATCTGAAATATTAATCCTTTCCGATACTTTGAAAACCAACGGATTGTCTGTCACACAAGCTATTTATACAGTAGGCTCACATCAGCAATGTAATATCGAAGTCTGTAATCATTTAAATAACACTTTAGTAATTCACAAAAATCAACATATCTTGGATGTAGAAGTTTATAAACATCGTATTCTTACCGTTGCTGAAATCAATCACTCTCAATCAGTTGCGGATGAATCCCTTTTACGATCTATTAAAAATAAAATCAGTAAGGACATTCAAGACGAAGAAATTCAGCAGAAAATTTTTGAACTTTTAAATAAATATACAGATGTCTTTTCCACTACGGATGGATCCTTAGGGAAAACAGATGTGATCGAGCATCAAATAAGGTTAAAAGACAAACAGAAAATTATATATGTACCCTCGTACAGACTCCCTATGAAATTCCAGAATGAAATAAATGATGAAGTAGGTAAAATGTTAGAGGAAGGAGTCATTAGAAAATCAAATAGCCCTTATAATTTTCCTTTAATAGTTGTACCGAAAAAAGATCGAACATGGCGTATCTGCGTCGACTTTCGTCGTCTAAACGAGGAAACGATCCCTGATCGATTCCCAGTGCCATGTACTGACGATATTTTGTCTTTGTTAGGTCAGAATAAATATTTTACCAGTTTGGACTTACTTAAAGGCTTTCACCAGATATCATTAGAAGAAGATAGTATCCCATACACAGCCTTCAGCACAGCCAGGGGACATTATGAATTTTTACGGATGCCTTTTGGTTTACGTTGTGCTCCTATAACATTTACAAGAATGATTAACATAGTGTTTGGAGACTTGTTAGGGGATATATTGCATGCCTATATGGATGATCTTGTAATCTTTTCCAACACCTTAGAGGAACATCTACGTAAGTTAGAACTAGTACTACAGAGATTAAGACAACATAACTTAAGGGTAAAGATTAGTAAGTGTGAATTTTTCAAAACAGAATTAATATATTTGGGTTTCATGGTGTCAAGCCAAGGTCTTAAAGTAGTCCATGATAAGGTGTCGGCTATACGTAATTTTCCCATACCTACTAATGTCAAGGGAATACAGCAATTTCTGGGTTGTAGTGGATATTACAGGCGTTTTATACGCAACTATTCAATAATAGCCGCTCCTTTAACTGATCTTACGAAGAAGGGCGTAGATTTCATATGGTCTGAGCAACATCAACAGGCGTTTAATACTTTGAAAGATGAACTGTGTAGTTCTCCTATCTTAAAATTTCCTGACTTCGGTAAGGAATTCTTCATTGCAACAGACGCCTCAGACTTAGGAGTGGGAGGGGTATTGCTTCAGCAATATGATAAACAGTTTTTCCCGTTAGCTTTCTATTCTCGAAAATTGAGAACTTCCGAAAGTAAATATGCAGTAATAGACAAGGAAGGACTAGCTATTGTTAATTCGCTAGTGCATTTTAAGTTCATAATTTACGGTTATCCCGTTAAGGTTCTTACTGACCATAAACCACTAACAGAGTTCTTTAAAGGCTTCAATCACAGCCCTAAACGAACTCGGTGGCATTTAATCATTCAAGATTTTGGCGCAAGAATCGGGTATTTACCTGGGAAAGCAAATATCATTGCGGATGCATTATCACGCAACCCCGTGTCATCTTGTACGGAGTCTTTAGCTGAATTAATAGATATATCAACATCCATGCCTATTGTAAAAACAATATCTGAACAAGAAGATTTAGGCTGGAGTGCTGAATTGTTACAGACTGAGCAAAGAAAAGATCAGAAAATAGAAACAATTATAAATGCTTTGAAAGGCAATCATAAAGAAAAAGAATATATAAAGTATAAGCAGCAGAATTATGTAATCAAAGATAATATTCTGTGTAGAACTGTGACAAGGAAAACCCGCAATACACCACATATAACTAACGACCAGGTAGTAGTACCAAACTCACTTGTTTCCACTGTCCTGAATTGGTTGCATTCAAATCCATTACATGGACACCCTGGGTTCTCATTAATGTCACAGAAAGCCAAATCATTGTTTTATTGGCATACAATGCTTACAGATATAAAAAGACACATAGCTAATTGTCGCACATGTCAGGAAAACAAAGGGCATACGAAAACACCTGTTAGCTTAGGAGCTTATCCTGTTCCCAATCAACCCTTTGAAAGAATACATTTAGATTTGTTAACAGGATTTTACGAGTCAGACAGAGGGAATAAGCACCTCTTAGTAATTATAGATGCTTTAACTCGATATACAGAACTAATAGCGCTTAAAACTAAAACTGCGATTGAATGCGCTAGGAAGTTTTACGAGTGTTACATTTGTAAACATGGAATTCCACACATGATAATCTCAGACTCGGGTGGTGAATTTAATAATCACTTTCTTATCTCATTGTGTGAATTCCTCAACATAAAGAAGGTTAATACCATGATATATCACCCAGAGTCTAATGGGCTAGTGGAAAGAGCAAATAGGAAGATATTAAATATATTAAGGGTAACACTAGGGGGATCAGACCCCAACTGGGATATTGCAATACCGGCGGCACTGAGTACTCTGAATCATTCATATCATATATCAATTAAAATGTCACCGCATGAAGCATTGTATGGTACCCCAGTTAGAACACCTTTCCATGTATTAACGCCTACAACTAATCTATCAAATCCTTTAAAAGAATGTATAAATGCAAGTATAAGTCGATATGATATCCTTCGAAAGAATTTAGAAGAATCACAAATCATAATGAAAAGGAATCATGATAAAATAGCGAAACCAACTAAAACATATACCGTGGGTGATAACATCTATATTCAAATCAATGTCAGAAAAGGGCTCAACTATAAACTAACACCTAAGTTTGAAGGCCCATTTAACATTTTGGAAATATTAACGGCCAATAGGTTTAGAATTCAAAACGTAGCCCAACCCACGGATGAGAGAATAGTACCATTGTCTCACATAAGAAATTAAAAAGAAGTGAGGAAAAATTTTTAATTTTGTAACTAAAAAGTTTTCTTTTTAATACAGGAGTAATTACATATATTTTTTCTCGTTACAGGTTTCCAAGATGAATTTTTTGTTGTTGGGAGTGATATTGTTCGCTCAGACATTTTTTTCGTATGGGATGAGTTCTAAGACTAAGAATATATATTTTAAATATGGCAATATAGTTGAAAGACAAGAAGACATTTTTATTACATCAACCAACGTAATTGTCGAAGTGCATATGCAAGCAATTTTTCTTCAAGAGAATGATGTCACTAGCTTAAGAACCGCCATTTCAAGGTTTTCTGCATCATTGGATGAGTTGCATAGGAGACATTTTCATTTGACTACTAAGAGTTTGCTTGGATCAACATTTAAAGTTGCAGAGATGCTATCTGATGACTTAAAAAATAAGACTGGAGAGACAGGATCTTTGGCTTATGACCTTTTGATGTGGACTGTAGGACACGAACAAAAAGAAAGACGGAATCCGTTCATTTATGCTGCATTAAGCATCTTTGGGTCTGTTGCAAGTTTAGGTTTAGGACTTTCCAATCGTCTTAAAATTAGTAATCAAAATAAGAAAATTGAGTTCTTGACTCATAAAGATGAATTGATTATGTCAGAACTAAGGGATCAGTTAGCTTCAATCAATAAAATTATGGATTTGTTAAATGAACATTCAGATAATATCGTTCAAATTATGGAAGTACAGGATTTGTTAGCAACATTAACGTATTATGATTCAAAGATAGATCACATACATAACAGAATTGCACATTTCATTGAGAAATCCAAGGATTATGTAGAAGCTATCACGTTAGCAACTAAAGGTGTATTGTCGCCCCATTTGTTGCCTATACGTTACTTAAAATTAGTTCTGGAGAACACTAGGGATAAACTAGGCTATGTTCCTTTGTTAGACGAACATAGGTTAGAATTTTATTACAGCCTAATTACAGTAAACGTAGATAATAACAAGGTTAGGATTACAATTCCCTTTGATTCTTCTGATGCCTGGCAATCTTACAGGATATCACCATTTCCGACTTTCATGACGAATCACTCAAATCCAGTAATATCCAGTTTGACAGGACACGTATTGATTTCCCCAGACAAGGAAACATATACGGTCATTAAAGACTTAAATCAATTAACTCACTGTTCAGACGCAATGGATAGAAAAATATGTACAGCTGACTCATTTGAATTCCGTAAAAACTTGATGGATTCATGCGAGTTAGGTATAGTGCTAGACGGTGCTCTCTCCCATACAAGTGAAAATTGTCTGGATAAGCTTTATCCCTTTGACAATAAAGAATTCAATTGCAGACTAAATAATGGCTCGTGGATACGATACGACAAGGACGGCTTCAATATATCATGCCCTGACGGATCCACATCATTTAACCACATCTTCGTCGCAGCAGATGGCTGTATCGGGACTTCCCCGAATTCCATGGTGACTGGCCTACGGACAATCATCAGAGAACGTGCTTACTTCGCGAACTTCACGTGGACCTCTACAACGCCCGCACTTCCTCTCCCCTATAAAGGAAGTGTGGCGAAACACTTAATGAAACTTACCGAAAAGGACCACCTGTCGCCGACTTACACAGAGATTCTTCAACCTATATTACTAGCAGGTTTATTTGGAACGGCGTTAATTTTTATCGCCGTGAACATCCTTGTTTGGCGTAGGTTACGGCACAGCAAGCAGCTACAAAGGAACGAGTTGAATAGCCCTGACAATACCCCTTACCTGATACAATTCAAAGCTGTATGAGTGGCCACCTCATTCGCTAAGGGAGTAATTTGTCAGGATGATGTTTGTATGAAAAGCTGACTAGTACGCTAGTAATATGTAATTAAAGAAATTCTCTACATTTGCATTGTTAAAATACATTTAAAAAAACATTTAAAAAAATAAATAAAATAAAAAAAAGATATAAATCATTTTTTCTCTCGGCATCTAATAAAAATATATCAGCCGGAATGTTAAAAAAGAAAAGAGAAAAAAAAAAAGAAAAAAATATAAGATATATAACAGAATCTATGGGCGTCTAATAAAATGTATCAGCCCTATATATAAATATATATATATATATATATGTACGAAACCGTGGTACGTGTACGTACCAGGAATTCGTATTTGTGCACTGAATATTGAGTATCTTGTTTCTGACAAAGGTAACAATTATTCTTTATCAAGTTACCGAATCATTTGTAAGTCAGAATTTGTTTTGTTTTTTGGTACCATGTAATCATTTGCTAGCAATGTACCATATATGTGATCTTGGTTTTATCATGCATTTTTCTTTTTGCTTTGGTAATATCTTTTTTGTATGCATTATTGTTGTTAGTTTTGATGTGCCTATTTGGACATTCGTCCTCAGTTGGATATAGCTAGTTTGGACAATGAATGATACGTATGTCCAGTCACACCTAATAACCATGTTTCGGCTTGTTGTTAAATTTTTGTAAAAAAAAAAATTGAGATAGCTGGCCGAGCATATGTAATGATTAGAATAGTAATATTACATGTTTAAAACAAATGACGTAATATGTCATGTTGGTTGGAAGAGCTGGCCGTGAGATTTGCTATGGTCAACTCAAATTGTGTACAGGATGTAAGATGCTAAGTTGTCATTCTTTCTTAGTGTCAACACATTAACTCTTCGTGTGAAAGTTTGTGACGTCACCGGATGCAGGTGTCTTCCGATTCCGTCACTTATCCAAATTAAAGCAAGTGTACGATTTTTGGGATATCAGTAATTTGTTCAGTTCTTATCTAAACTTCACCAGAATTGGTCATGTGGACCAACACAGCTTCCTCCAGTGATGGAGATGTTTAACTCAGTTGTTTATATACAATAAAACTTAAAAACCACCAAGATGTGTTCAATAAACCATCTAAATACATCTGAAAACAACTCATACTCAAATGTGTGCTTAAGACAGTAGCACACCAATATATATATACATATGTATATATATACATATATATATATGTATATATATATATATATATATATATATATATATATATATATATATATATATATATATATATATATATATATATATATATATATATATATATGTGTGTGTGTGTGTGTGTGTGTGTGTGTGTGTGTGTGTGTGTGTGTACGTAAAAAACTAAGATAATGAAAAATATGCGATGATTTTTTTATGGTCTAAATATGACTTCTTTTATGTAAAGAATTTCAGGGATAAATACAATTTTGAATTATATCCTTCAATAGTTTTCTTTGTATGGATATTTTCTTCGGAAGATTCTACAGATGGCCAGTGAAGACCTCTGATCGCCTGTTTGTTTGTGGTGATTAACAAGTCTACCTTGAAGTTTACAATAGTTGTTCCTAAGGAGTCTTTAAGTTCTTACTGCCAAGACTATCACTAAGCACTAACACTATATTATGTCTAAATTAACTAAAAATTGAAGTCACATATAAATGCTCTTGCGAGATAGCTCTTCAACAAGCGTGTATGATTTCGGTTCAGCACCAAAATAACAATGATATTAGGTAATTAGTGTAAGAAAATAAAATGTACTATAAAACCTTCAATGATACGCCACACAAGAGTTTTTATTAGACAGGTGTTTTCCTTACATAGATATCTCTTGTTTTTGGCACGTGTCGTAAATAATTTTCAAACATGTAACATTTGGCAATTGCCCATTGCAACCGTGTTTTCCACATTGATTTCTAATGACATTTCTTCCATTTTACAATAAGTATAAATACTCTTTGTATAAATTTTCTTGTATTGCCTAAACTGAAATGTCATACCAAATCTACCTTGGACCTTCTTTCAGCCATTGAAGTTTTGTAGAAAGAAAATTTTCGTTAACTAGAAATGTTTTTCCGTACTAACTTCTACATTCAAACTTCAAGACGAGTAAGTTAATTAATTTCATTGGATAAAAGTTTTCGAAGTCTCCGTTTTATAAGCCAGTTATCCATCTTCTCCCTTACTACGACTCCCGCAGATCTGATAACTCTCCACTTTTACAAAATGACTCAAAGAACTGTTTTTGAGTTCCCCCAAACGTTTCCCCTCAGAATGTTGTCGTCTGAATATGATATATTACGACGCTGCTTTTTGTATCTTGCCAGTTCGTCCTCTTTGTTATTTCCATAAGGACTCACCTCGACCAAGGAAGAACGCATTTTAATGCGGCCTGAATAAGACTCTTGTTTCCACAATCAAAATTACAGTTATTTTGAAGTATGCTAGCTATTGGTGATATGAATTATAGATACTTAAGGTTTGCGTATTATTTGAGAAGCTGCAAGACCTATTCATTCCAATATCTCTTATACTGAAGACATGAGCGTTCACATATCCCAAATTCCTGCCTTTCCAAAAGATCACCTATACAGATTAAGATCTCTTCTAAATCTTGGTAATATCTTTATAAAAGTCCAATTAAATTTTTGTGTAATCCATCTAAGAAGATAAAAACAAAGTGAAGTAACAAACTCCATATTGGAATTATTATGGATCTTGAAATGATGTTCTTCAGTTTACTTCATAACAATCGCACTAAATGACATTAGCTGTAGTTTTAATGTATATCTTAATTGTCTACCTGAAATTACCGAAAGTGAACATAGACTTAACCTTGCATTATCAGTATAGAGGTTTACAAAAGAAAGAAACAATTTAGCACTGTTTGCGATTACCGAAGGGTTCTAATTTCATGACTGGCTCCAGATTTAAGTATCTTTTCGAATTTGGAACGAACCAGTCTCTGTTTCCATTACCTCAAGCACAAGAATATATTAAGCCAAATTTTTAGCTTTAACTTGACAAATTATTCGTTCCAGAAAAAACTTGAAGGATGCAAGAGACTTAAGTGAGGAGGAAAGTTTATACTCTAGCCAGGAAAGAAATTAATTTTCGAAACTGAATTAGTTTTCAGCTTTGTCTATAGATGTTATCTAAGCCGCATAGGTGAAAATAGCCTAAAGATACATGGAAAAAAAAAATCACCCATTTCCGCATATTATAAACATACGAGTAGAATGAAACCCTTCCATTGATCGGCATTCAAGAAATTCTCACTTGTTTTATAAGGATTTATTAATATATTTCATTGTATGGCAGTGGAATGGAAGCCTAATTGTATTGCAACGTACCTGATGGTTCAAGAAAAAATAAGTTTTCTTCTTATTTTTCATCCTTAGCAACATTTGGATAGGATGTGTTGTTTAGAGGCTTGTTGAAGAACAATAAAAACCTCTATACTGTATTTTATTTTGTTGGGATTAGTCGGTAGCAGGTGATAAATAAATTTCAGCTTAAAATTTACCATGCTTTCAGTAAAAAAAAAAATATAAAAAAAAATAAGCTCAAGAGAAAACAAGATAAAAACGAAAGATTTGCTATATGTCAAAAACACCATTTCAGGGAAAACATTAATACCTAAATGCCTGTTTTCCGAAATAAATCGATATTTCTTACAGACTTTCTCTCTGCTTTGACTTCTGTCTTTAAAGAGCTTTTGGTTTGATAATTTTTTCCCTGACCTGACTACACCAGATGAAAACAAATTCTAAAACATTAATCAATTAGAAGAATTATAAAACTATATTCCAACAATAACTTCCTTAACATAACTTATGAAAAGAAATAATACTTTGTAGCCTGACATATTGAAAACGCAATTATTGGTACATATTAAGAGTTTACCCGTAATATCATCCTTATAATAAAATACAGGGAAAAACGAAGATACAATAACACATTTTGCCAAGATAACCTAACCGAAACTATTTTCTATTTTCTTTAAGCCAACACTACCTTTACTACACACTTGAACACAATCTATATATTCTCTGTGAAGGCATTCATCCTTTATTTCAAATACTACGAAAAGCAAAGGCGGAAATATATTTCCTTCTGAAAGTCATTCGTAGAGGAAATGGAAAACCGCAAAAATTAGACGTGCATGACTCATGTGAAGAAAATATAGCTCGTTTTGTCGAGGTCGTAAGCTCATTTTATCAATCCTATAAAGTAAAAATAACAATTATAAAAATGACGATAATCCCAAGGTCATACAATTATTTCTTGTTATTTTCAAGATGGAAAAAAATACGAGAGTTCACTGGAACAACCGGTAGCCTACATTATTTTTTTTTTCGGAGATGTAAGGTTAAATATCTTGGGATATATTTTGTCCTTATTAATTTAGAACATTAAAATAGTTCTGGGCCTCTGTGAAAGAAAATTATAGAAATAATAATGAACACATGTGGAGATATTCATTTAAATATGAAAGGAACGGGCAATGTGGTTCATAAAAAGTATAATACAAGAACTCGGTGTAGTAATACTATTTTCAGAGGGAAATAAGACAAGAGTCAGTGCTCTATTTATCGTCTAACTGCAAAATTCAAACCGAGTCGCTTGTGTAAATACCTTTCACAACAAAAGGCTATTCACAACTGTACAGACTACCTATATAAGATTAGCATGCATCTCGCAAGCATACAGTACTTGTTTCCTGGCCATTAATATCCTCCAATATCCCAAAAATGGTCCATTACATACAAATATCCCTTTCTCACTGCCCTTTCCTTCCTTCTAACATTGATGAATTCTACATTCTTACAGAAACCAGTCGTCCCTTAATCTTGCATCCTTTTTGGAAATTCCTTCCACTTCCTCGAATTGCACATTTGAATACATATTTTTTTGAAATAAAAAAAAAATTATTGCCGAAAATGTACCTCTTTTAATAATCATATTATCAAAACAATTCATTTTCAGTTCTTCCAAGCAATCTACAGTAGACTAGTTTCCAAGAAAAAAATTTTTCTCTCTCACCAACTTCGTATTTAAATTACCCAGAACTAGGTAGTATGTTGGCCAGTGCACCAGCCACCCGTTGAGATACTACCAGTA
>NC_090732.1:96121273-96123773 GCF_036898095.1 Palaemon carinicauda | reverse complement strand
ATTTTCATGATAAGCAATAATATACTGAGGGCACACCGGACATTAACATTTTAACCATTTTATCGACAAATACTTTTTTAGAGTAACGTAAATTTATTGTATTAAGCAGTAAATCTACCAATCACCAATTCTACACAGATAAAGTGGCATTATACGGATCTTGATTGCTTGTTGTAAAAACCAACGTTAAATCCACAGACCTAATAACTTTTCCTTTAGTTTCGATCTTTATTTTTTTACCTAATTTATGACCTTGTTTACAGTTTTTGTTTTCCCACCTTTTATAATCCTCCAGTTATATTCTACAAATAATTAATTTACTGATTTTCCAAAAAAAAAAAAAAAAAAATAATATAAAAATCCTTGTCGAGAGCAATTGATCTTTGGACTGAAAACTGGGAGTTGGACGACTGACCTAATGTCTTTTTTCACGGAGTATAATTCTTTATATTTGTGTAATTGTGAATTTCAGGGTCCCGATTTAATGGGGGGATTAATTGCTGGCGAAAACTTTTGTCCATTTTTACGGAGATAACCAGAGGGCTATTCCAAGGCTATTCCGGATAACGGAGTCGATAAAACATTTTTCCTGCTCCTGGCTTTCGCTGGCCGATAAAATGTTGGGGAGAGAGAGAGAGAGAGAGAGAGAGAGAGAGAGAGAGAGAGAGAGAGAGAGAGAGAGAGAGAGAGAGAGAGAGAGAGAGAAATAAAAGAAAGGGGGTGTTTATTAAACATTTATGATTTATCATTATATATCCCAACAGCGGTTTTAATCGAGATTCTGGGTAAACCAAGTAAATTATCGACTTTAGTAAAACTCATACAAAACTTTAATTTCTCATATAATCTTAAATTATTATCCATGGTTGGGTATTTCCATAAAATAATATATGAAAGGACTTCTTAAGCGAATATTTTATAGGTTAGTGAGGTTTTACAATATTGCAGCATTTTTTTTTTCTCGAGGTCCTTTGTATCTGAATGTCATTTTATGTGACTTATTTTGGTGTCGAAAGTAATATTAGTAAATTGAAAAGTCTTTTCACTAATATTCTTTATTCGAACTTTAAGCTTGATCGACTGCACTTTTACTGAGATATTGCCTCTTTCTGTCTTCCATACAATCACTTATATTCTCTAAATCACGACTTCCCCCTGCACCGTTCATGTGACGCGAAAAGCTTCATGCCTGTGCAGATATCTTGGAAATAAAAGTTTGTATTAGGGAATTTTGCTAAGGGTTTTCCTTCAAACTAGCACGGTATATATGTAAGATATTTTGGGTTGTTGTGGTTATAATATTGCAAAATTTGTGAGACAACACCAACAGAATTATTATATTTTTTTTTTTCATGTCGAGAGAAAATTTATATTTTACTTATTGGTCATCAGTTTTATGTAAATAGCAAAGCCTTGGGTGTGGAAAAAGAGTGCAACAGACTTTTCTCATACTTCCTTGAAAAAAAAAAAAAAAAAAAAAAAAAAAAAAAAAAAAAAAAGAGGCTTTCGAAAGGTACATAAAACCTTATCTGATGACTGAGGGTATTTTCATTCAGATGGAATATAATAACAATCAATTTAATTTAGAAAATATTCCTTTTCAATCTTAATTAAGTGCCAATATGAATGTTTATATTTCTTATAAAAGGAAGGACACGGCAGAAAATAAAAAGCCGAGAACGACACCCAAAATAAAAATCCTACAGCAGTATCGCTATAAGCAAGTTGTTGGGTTTCTTATATGACATAACTTCTTTCTTTGAAATACACATATTAGTACAGCTCCCATTTTTTGGGGGGACAATTTCCTTCATCATCAATATGCAAATAAATTTTCATCCTAACACTACAGAAATTAAGCTAATCTCGAAATCTGAAACTTATAAGGTTGAAAAAATAATTAACTTCATAACAGAATCCGGAAATGATTGATTAGAGTAATAAAGTTGATTAAAGTAATTCATATGCATCGTTTAATTCAAAAAATAAACAACGGGTACCATTGACAAGTTTCATTAGTGCTAAATGATTTACAAAAGATCTATGAAGCAATTACATATGTTTTTACTTCAGGATGATATGGAAGTGTAACAGATATTGATAGAATGGGAATCTTTAGTTATTTCTGTTTTTATACAGTAATATTGAAACTTACAGTATATTCAAAGCAAAGAAATTCTCATAAATCCTTTACCAAATACCAATGACGCCGTTAAACAAAATTATCTTTTAAATTAGTAGCAAACGTCCTCCTCTCTCTCTCTCTCTCTCTCTCTCTCTCTCTCTCTCTCTCTCTCTCTCTCTCTCTCATGTGTTAGAGTGCTTTTGTCTGTCAGTTTCTGTCCTTTTCTATCTCTATGAATAAAACAGGCTCACTAGATATGACGCAGAATACATCCTGAATGATGCTAAATTAGAGCGCTTAATTCGGCTTGGAATTAATTAGTCAGGATACCTAAGTGATGAAAATTAGATTAGAGAAACATAATTAACCTAAGTG
>NC_090732.1:96095877-96108377 GCF_036898095.1 Palaemon carinicauda | reverse complement strand
TTCCATAGTTATCAGTGTTTAAATGATCACCCTCGTTTATTCATTTATGTAGTAACAACTCTTGGAAAGACCACAATCAGGGTTATCTTCGTGCCCTCTCTCAGCAACTACAGTAGTAACAAATTCTTATTTTCTTTTCACAACATCTCGAAAAAAGAAAAATTTCTGCCAATTTTGTAAAAAGTGGTTCATGGTTTTGCAAGAGGCACCGAAGTTTTAACAATAACTTCAAGTGAAGGTAAGGCAAACAGAACTTCTCTCTTCCTTGTGTAAAACTAACTTTGACTATAAGATGCAAAATGGTCCGATATTTCATAGGGTTTAAACAAACTCAAACCAAGGTGCTAAATCCATCATGCAAAGAAAGGTATTATATTTTAGTGGCATGAAAATATGAAACTCAAAAATTAGATAACTTTAGATTAAAGTAATAACGCTGACTATGGTGTACTTAGCACTAAAGTAATTTATAATAAGAAAAATAATAATCTTAAAGATTAAGTACTTATTTTTCATTATTACTTGAATATGATAAAGGGAAAAGCAATTGAAATAGCACACATATAAATAAGTGAATAAAAAAAATGTTTCACAATAGTTATTAAAATGATCGTAAAGGTACATCCTTATTTGATTTTTCTTATTAAAGAAGAGTGTAAAAAATCAAATTTTCCTCCTCACATTACATTACTTGTATGCATCCTAAACGAGAGAGAGAGAGAGAGAGAGAGAGAGAGAGAGAGAGAGAGAGAGAGAGAGGAGAGAGAGAGAGAGAGAGAGAGAGAGAGAGAGAGAGAGAATTCATGTATGTCGATCTGAGGTTTTACAGATAAAAGACTGTGTGAATGTTTGATGATAATAGAATAAATTGGAATACACGATAAGGAAGAGGCACAAAACATGCAAGAATAATTGCGAAAATAGTAAATCAAAAGGGATTGTCCCCAAATAGTTCCTTGTACATCAACATCCTTGGCCTTAGTACATTTGTAGCCTCATTTTCAACACTTTTAAGTATTAATTCTTTTATCTAACTTTTAGTTTACCCAGAAAATAATTGGATATATTTCTAGCGAGTCAATTTCTTACCACTTAACTATATTATCTATCTACTTGGTACCAGGTACAATCTAACACACCTTGCATAAAGATGGTCTCTTTCTAGGGTATACTAATTAATATTAGTCTTTGGAAACTATACATCATCAACTATCAATCCGTTCTGAGAGCATATGATCACGGCCATATGTACTATTCTAACTTTCGCTGTTATTTAAAAAAAATATTGAAACACAAAGCACAATCATCCTTTCTCGATCTCTAATTTCACCCACATAAAAAAATGAGACTTTGAAAAAACACACTTTTGTTCATACCTTTTCCGTCGTAGAGTGGTGCTAAAATGCGTAACTTTTCTGTTGATGAGAACCAAGAGATTAAATCATCGACGACAACTCTCTTATCTTGAGGTTTATCCATCCAAGTAACGACCAGACCAAACGGTGCTTAATTACGCTGGTCAATAAATCAACTTTATAGAAAACTACTTTGATCCTAACAACAAATTGGCTTGACCCACTACTGTCAACTATCCATTAAGTACTAATCAACTACTTGGAATAAGAGAGTTACAGGGATTTCATTTAGAATCCCCAGCTTCAAGTACATAACTCTGCCCATATATTGTACTGTTCTTCACTAGTACATACCTCTCCTCACCAATGTTAATTCCAAGATCGATCTCGACAAAGGAAAAGCTCTTCCGACTACTTCATGGAAAACAATCTCTCATAGCTATGTTGTTCAAGCAGTGGATTGAGTGCTTAGTGGTTATTTAGCTGTGGTGTGTCTTCAAACTAGAAAGGCATTCTCTCATAATAACCTCTTCCGCAAAATCCTACTCCTTGATGTTTTATCAATATCATGAAAAAAAAACACAACAATAGTAATAATAATAATAATAATAATAATAATAATAATAATAATAATAATAATAATAATAATGATAATAATAATAATAATAATAATAATAATAATAATAATAATTAGTCATTGAAGATTACGAACAAGAAGACATGCATACAGCTTCGGTTTCAGGAGGGAGAATTGTTGAAAAACATTATTAGAAATCATTTGATTAACTTTAACTGGGATATTTCTAAAGTGACATGTACGTACACTTCGTAATTCAGATAATTAATATAATGAAAAAGTCCAGAAACTGCCCTTTTTCTTTGCCATTAAATGAAAATTATTCGTTAAAAACAATTTTTGAAAAGGGCAGAAAGTCTCCATTGCCTACTCTTGATCCCTTGATACTTGGTTATTTGTTACAGCGGTGGCAGCTTCGCCATTAAGTGATTTAAATCCTAATTTACTTCAGGGTAGTCTCGGATGGGAACGTTCTACGATAGAAGTTTGGAAAAAAGATTCATATGAAACGAGTAAAAAATATGGCTGACCTACAGTCGGTTTTACACAACAAACTCAGTAAAAATTAAAAATTATGTAATAAAAAAGTGCTGCGGTATTCATCTTAAAAATTTTGAAGTTTATTTATACCTAGGGTTTCTAAAGAATTTTATATTGTAAAGAGAGAGAGAGAGAGAGAGAGAGAGAGAGAGAGAGAGAGAGAGAGAGAGAGAGAGAGAGAGAGAGAGAGAGAGAGAGAGAGAGAGAATACGACGAATTCATCATACAAATGTACGCAGTACAGTAGTATATTTTTTATATCCTGGATAACTGAGGAGGTAATGATTTTCGAGAACAACAAACCACATTGTTGTATTAATACTTAGTCGTATACTTGAACAAAGAACCCATACTTAAACAAAGAACGATGCATGGGAAACAATAGCGCTTGTGTTCTTTGTAACTTGAGATGGTAATCAAATAATCAATTATATCTATAATGTATTTAATAATGATGTAACACGAGCTCACTCACACTTTCTCCAGCTTCCTCTTTCTCTCTCTTAAACTATCTCCGATTCATCAAACTATAATTGAGAAAGTAGAACATAATTGTTGTTTTATATTAATGATTGAGAAAATTATTCATACATACATTTTCAACGGAATGAAAAATCATAGCTATTACTAACATTATTTTATTTAAAATGCGTAAGATTATTATAAAAAATTGATATACTATACAATTTGGGGATAAACATTGATTCGAATAAATGTTTTAGGTAAATCGTGTCTCTATGGAATGCAAACAATGGCAAGAGAAATATGTTTACTCTAATAACCTCGCGTTGAAATTCATTTAAAGAAATGGAGACGAGGAATATATTTTCTAATCAAATACAAGACTCCCAAGACTCCCAACTTCATACAAGAGGAAGTTTTAATCCATAATCTGGCGGTTGCTAGGATGAAAGTTTCCTAAGTAATAAATGCAAAGTCTTGCGAGAACGATAATGCGTGGGAATTAATATTAAGCATCCTCTCTGAATGTAAAGGTAATGGTTCGTTCATGATCTCGCAGACAGAGCTTGAAATTCATTAATGTAACTTCAAAGTCATATTCGAAATAAGAAGCTTAATTAATTTTTTTTTTTTTATTAAAAGGTAACATTGATTTTTTTTATCCTAAGAATATAGATTTATGAAGACCTATAAAACTTCCTTTTCAAGACGACAGCACCAAATGAAATGAAATATAGTGATAAAAATCAGGTTATTTTTTTTTTTTTTTAGATTTAGATATCATGCGAGAAATAATCAGTGATTTTGACAATATTATGATAAAAATAGCGAAAATAATACCGAACTTTGAAGAGGTTATATTTAGAACACGTAGGCAGTAGGTTGGCCAAGGCACCAGCCACCCATTGAGATACTACTACTAGAGAGTTATGGGATCCTTTGACTGGCCAGACAGTACTACATTGGATCCTTCTCTTTGTCTCAATTTCCGTTTGTTTACACACACCGAATAATCTGATTTATTTTTTACATATAAATTCTCCTCCGTCCTCATACACCTTACAACACTGAGATTATCAAACATATTTTCTTCACCCAAGCGGTTATTGCACTGCGATTGTTCAGGGCCACTTTCATCTTTGTAAGGGTAGAAGAGACTCTTTAGCTATGGCAAGCAGCTCTAATAGGAGAAGGACATTCCAAAATCAAACCATTGTTCTCTAGTCTTGGGTATTGCCATAGCCTCTGTACCATAATCTTCCACTGCCTTGGGTTAGAGTTCTCTTGCTTGAGGGTACTCTCGGGCACACTATTCTATCTTATTTCTCTTCCTCTTGTTTTGTAAAGTTTTTATAGTTTATATAGGAAATATTTATTTTAATGTTACTGTTCTGAAAATTTTATTTTTCCTTGTTTCCTTTCCTCACTGGGCTATTTTCCCTGTTGGGGCCCCTGGGCTTATAGAATTCTTCTTTTCCAACTAAGGGTGTAGCTTAGCAATTAATAATTAATAATAATAATAGTGACCTTACATTAATATTCACTATAAAAAAGCACTATCATCGCAGGATATATGAACATTCTTCATTGGGAGTTTGGTAAAAGTACTTCCATCATGCTCTGTATGAATAAATGCATTTTCACTTCCAAATGAGCACACATTTCTATATTGTCCCTAATAGGAAAACTGTGATCCAACCAAACTCAATATCTCCACGAACTTTTCCTATGAAAATATATAAACAAAACAGAAAGCTTCTTTGTTCATCACGTTCTATAGCTTTGATTGTTGACTTTATTCACTACTAAATATGTGAAACAGCTCCTCAAGGATCACAGTATCATATAGGCTACAAAACATAAAACATTTGAAACTTGAAAATAAAATTGGTAACCATGACATGATATTCAAGAGTAGTAAATTGAAAAAAAGCAAGTGTTGAGACCATTGTATATGCCGTGACAAAGTCATGTTAGAGATAGCACACTTTCAAAATATCACGACTAATCGTTCCAGGTATTTTGTAAAACCACGACTTATGTCAAAGATGTCTTTGATAGTTCGATTTCCTGCATTGTAATTCGCACTATAGGCCACGTAATGACGTCATGTATTGTCAATATAATTTTCTTTAGAAAAATTTTCATTGCTTTTATTACACAACCTTTTGAGATATTTTGCTTTGACAACCTTACACATCACTTTCAATTCACACTGTTCATAAATTTTAGTCTGGAAACTTGTAGCTTATTTGAATAAAGAAAAAAGAAAAGAAAAACATGCAGACACTACTTAGGTGAATTGTTCCTAGAATCCCTCTTATTCCATCTGATTAACCGTTCAGTTTTAAACGTCTTCAATCTCCTATGAAATTAAGTTTTGTTATGACAGTTAACAAAACTCAAGGTCAGACCATGAAAGATGTTGGTTTAGATCTCCCGGATTCATGTTTTTCTCATTATCAAGAAATTCTGTAGTCGTCAAATATTGAAATACTTAATGATATATCTCTAATCATTGTTTATCTCTCCTCAAGGAAAATGCTACTTTGCATAAGAACTCTCAATCACGTTATTTGTAGAACTACTATAATAAATAATGTCATCGATATTGAAACGAAAAATTGAATCGGGTCTAAGTTATATGGCAATTGTAAATTACTATTTGTTCTTTTTGTTGTTCAAATTATGCTCCATCATCCCCTTGATTACTTTTTCATCGCTTAGTTGTGTTCCTAAAAAAAAAATACCATACACCTAAATGATAGGGTAGCCCAATGGGACCCCAAATGCTGGTCAGAAATAAATTGTGGATCCTCCAAGCTATCATCATTAATGATGGATGATTCTCAGAGGATTTCAGTGAGCAATAAAAAAAATCAAATAAAAACTTAATACAAAATCTTCTCGAACGGAGGACACTTGAATTTTCAATTACTTCACTATTGTCATATATCATTTCCTAAAATTGCTTATATTAGTAAATGTTTGATATTGTCTAACTAAAAGTAAAAGTATTGGTAGTCCGTACAAAGCATGAAATTACACTAAAAAAATTTAATGGACCGTAATCATAAATAAATATGCTACTTTTTTTTCATTCAAATATTATTTACATATACGTACAAGAAATAATAATCACAACCACCTATATCACAGATAACCTGCGTTGTATACCTCCATAAAAGCCAAAACATCAGTAAAAAATCAACCAGTAAGACCATATAACAAGGTCGACGGTTACTTCTTACCTTAAGAGTATTTACTAACTTTGGATACAAAAAGATTTTTTTTTTTTATGTTTCTCGAGCTATGTACTTCTTTTCATCAACAAAAACAAGTAAAATAGGTAATTTTTCTGATTACTTTGATGGATTCAATACATTATCTTTTCAATTGTATACTGCATTAGCAATTAGTTTGCTTGTACACATATTTGTCGCTTCTCAGTTACACTAGGGTTCCCATTTAGTTGACCAACATTGAATCGTGATATATTTGTTCTTGAAACATTGGTTATTCCATTAATTATTTTGCATGAATTTTACATTCTTCATTTGAGTTACCAAGCTTGAAGGTATATTTAAGCGCATTTCCTTTACCTAATTAATTTATCGATTTTTATTCATCAAATAAAACCAAACTGACATCATTCTTCTCTCTTGCTTCCTTTCTTCAAAATGTCCAGACGCATTTTTAATAAAATTTTGCTAAGTCTCTAGTATTTTGGCTGGATCCGTCTGGAATTATGCGCATATGCATATGGATAGAAGAATAATAACGTCTCAGTAAGTAAACAACTGAATTTTCTCTGCAGGCTTCTAATTAAAGCAGACCCTTTGGGTATTATTTCCCGTGTCTAAATCTCGGTTCCGGTCTGAAGAATACGCGGTGAATGTAAGCTATAGGTCCTTGTTAGTTTGACCTTTGGAAAACGACTGCATTAAAAGCAATGCCAATAAAAATACGCGATAGTAATAATATAAAAACATAAGGAAAATATAAGATAATGAGAACTGTAAACTCATTCTGCCATTATCCAATACTTAGCGTAACAGAAACCACTAACCTACTACGAAATAAAAAAAAGGAGTTCCCTTAAAGGTCATTTTAACAGTTATTACGTAATACAAGGCTGACGTAAAAGGGGTTTGCCATATATCTTAGTAAACTGCTAAGGGTACTATCATCCATTTAAAAGATATATTGAAGAAAAAAAAACATACTCTATTCATTTGTTTCATTGGGCTCAAGTTAAAGCTAATGAAAACAAAAGGCGCGGGGGGGGGGGGGGTTGGGCACTACAAAATCAACTAAATGCCGACAAAATAGATGAAAACACTTCTTGCATCCTTAAGGACCATCATCCCATTCCGGCTGGTGGTAACAAGACCTCTATCGACCCAAATCAGTCCACCAGTGTTGACTTAGAATTCCATTTGGCGTCCCATGATTGTCTTCGTTACTCTCGGTGGCATTCAGCAAAGTCAATAACAATCCAGGTCTAATTGGTACTATCTCTCATCAGGAATTTCCAAGCAGACGTCAATGAGTTTGGCGCGAAAAAGAAACCCCATGGAAAGATTCTTATAAACAAATTGCCAGTTGCTTCCTTTTCTTTCTCATTTTAATGAAAAGTTGAACAGTCAATTAAGAGATAAAGAGATTATAGGGAAATAGATACAGATTGATATATAAATACACGCTAACAGATGGGTGTAATATACATATATATATATATATATATATATATATATATATATATGTGTGTGTGTGTGTGTGTGTGTGTGTGTGTATACATATATATATATACACATATCCATTCATAGCTAAACTAGCTATAGATTTTTTGTTCTTCTAATTAACTGTTAGTATCATGTTTCAAAACATGATTGTCTCAACAATATTCTGCTAAAGAATGTCATTTGCTTACGTCTTCGAATGTTTACTGTATTCCTTCCGTATATTCTCACCCATTTGATTTGGCAGAGGTTTCAGCAGATAGTGATGAGTCATATTACTGGTATGAATGCTGATGTTATTTGCAGTGTTACGTTTTGATATATCATTGAAATTTGGATATGTATGCTTCTGCTATTTGAGTTTTGCATCCCGTCAATATATCTACGTATCTTTACAATATACATATATATATATATATATATATATATATATATATATATACCATGTATATATACACACACACACATATATATATATATATATATATATATTATACATCATCTTTTCCTCTTCTTTCCCCTATTTCTTTTACAATCTTGAGGAACCCATACCGTCATTTATGATGCCCATCTATTATATTTCATTTGCATTATATGTCTCCACATGTTTCTCTTTCTTACATGGTTAGAATATCCTCTAATTTATTTTTCTCTCGTATCTATTTTGCTCTGTTTTTGTTTCAGTGTTAATTCCATCCCTATTCTTTCCATAGCTCATTGAGTTGTAACTGGCTTATGTTCTAAGGCTTTAGTAAGGCTCCAAGTTTCTGATGCATAAGTTAATAGCATTTGAATAAATACTTTCCTTTTTAGAGAAAGTGACTTTTTTTTATTTCCTAATCTCATTTTGTTTACCAAAGGATCTCTATCCCATGCTTATCATTCTTTTAATTTCGGCCTCATGTCCTATGGAAACACTTATCCTAAGTACGCATATTCATTAACAATCTCTCTACATTCATCCATACTCTTATTTGTTGTCTAAGAATTTCCATTGAATGTTGTTTTCGTTTCACTCATTTTCATCTTGTATCATCTCCTATTCCTTCCATGATTCACTTAAAAGAACTGTCATCTGCAAATCATAAGTTGTTAAGGCATTCCCCATTAACGCTAACTTCTACATTTTTATAACCTAAATTTTTTAAAAGTTCTAGGCATGCTGAGAATAATTTAAGAGAGACGGTGCTCCCTGTCTAACTCCTTTCTCAATCTCACCAACTATTTAGTTTTAGGATCAATATACTTCCTGTATAAATATCTTCAAAGTCTTCTAACTTGAAGATTCCTTGTCTTTGAAGGGCTTAAGTACTACTGATGTTTTGACACTTAAAACTTTCTCATAGTCTTTTAATGCCAATCATGGTAGTTTTTCAAACTGTTCATTTTTTCATTAGCTTCTTAATTACATGGATAGGGTCAGTTCTTGGATATGCACTTCTAAAGCCTGCCTGCTCTCTAGGTCGAATAAACTCAAGGTGTTTCTCTATTCGGACGAATATGATCTTTGTAACTTTTCGGGCGGTAATGTTTAAGTATTTTGTCTCCCTTTTGTGAATTAATATGATAAAAATTTATCAAGCTATAGGTATAGAGCAATCTTGTACATATTTTGTGTAATGTTCAGCGAGTTCTAGTATCACGAAATCTCTTCCATCTATTATTAACTCAATTGTTAAAGCCATTTCCACTTGCTGCTTTGCCAATTTTCATGCCTTTTAATGCTTTCTTTACGTATCCTACTATTACTTTTGATACCGGTTTAGGTATTTCATTATTTTTATAGGGAAAGTTATTTCTTATATCACTATTGTATAGCATTGTATAGAAATCTTCTGCAATTTTATCATTCCATATCTTTTGTTGACATTTCCATTCTTAACCTTAAAAGCAAACACATTATACAGTATATATATATATATATATATATATATATACATATATATATATATATATATATATACATATATATATATATACATATATATATATATATATATATACATATATATATATATATATATACATATATATATATATATATATACATATATATATATATATATATATGTGTGTGTGTGTGTACTTATATTATCGATTATAGTCGATAATATATGACGTTCTAACATTCTCAGGTAAACTTTTCTAATTGTAATTAGTGGCAACAGGTGAATTTACTCAACTGTAAAGAAATTGATTAATTGCCAATTGGATGTTTATAAGATGTCGATTAAAAAAGTTAATCTTCCCTTAAGCTATTAAAAATATTTAATACATTATTCCTCAATATGCCTTTTCCCCGAGTGCGTGACAAGTGCGTCATAACCTTACAGTTGTCGTAATTTTGTAGAGATAAAACTCTTAACCCTATGCCGTTCTCCAACCTAACTGTAACCCACAATGATCGACTTTATGGTTACCAGAAAAGCTATTAAGTGTTCAAATCCCCAGAGGCACATAGGTTAAGAGATCGCTCCAATGTCAGTTAAACCCTGAGTTATGCTCATTGGATACTGCCATTTTTATTCTTCGTTATTATGGCTCCGATAAACTTGAAGTATATGATGAAATTGTTTTACTATGAACTTTCAAAGAAGCTACATTCTTAATTCATATCCTGATATACATACAGCAATGTTCGTATGTAACATTGTGATGACTGGCATTAAAATCACCGGGCCCTGAAATTAGGATATCTGTTGTTGAGCCAGTCCAGGAAGCAATTGGGTTTAGCTAACTGGAAAACCTGCTTATGATCGGACTCTAGATACAACAAATTCTGACACATTTTAGTTAGTACTTCGTTTTATATTGCAATGAAAGGCAGAGCTAATATTGTATTAATATAGACAAAGAATGTTATACAACAAACCAAAGATATCGAAAAATACAGTAAATTGAACAAGAAACCAGAACTAATTACAACTCTCACAACATGAAATTTCAGTACTAAGTTGAATAGATTTATTAGCAAGTAAATACGGAAGGAAAAAAAATCTTCTCTAAAACTTCCCTATCAACTGGAAATATATAATACAGTTTTAAAAAGGATTGGAAATTTAAACGTAACGAAGAACACGCTCCTGATAATTCACCAAAGCTGTTTTTTCCCTAATCTGAATGTGCAAAATACCTAACAAAACCAAGTGTGCCAGCGTTAAACCAAGCAATCCCATCACCAACACTCTGGAAAACCATGATACAGAGGATCTAGATGCCCGTGGTCTCTAAGATGACGCAGCTGCCCCAAATACCGGAATTGATAGTCTCATAAACTAAACAATAGGTATGTGCAAGGAAGAATATCCAAAGCCTTAAAATGCTGGAGAGCACTTATTCATTCGGTTTGATGAAATACAATTTAGCCAAATGCCAATAATAACATGACTAGCTTAATATATTGTTCATAAAAGGAAAAAAAGAAGCTCCTTAACAAAATTGTTTCATGAAAAACTGACATTATTTTTAGTAATGACGGTAATTGTCTGGTGAAGACAAACTTTACAACAAGGAGACATACATTCAAGATGACACCGAAAGTTAGTTATATGATAATATGGATCACAAAGCTATAATTTTTAGATAGCCACCATAACTTAAGAGCTAGCGTGCGTTATAAAACAATAACATTTAATAGCAAAAGAATTTTGCATCAAAGGAACGTGTAATATTGAATCCTGAAATAGTGAAAAACGTGGAAATATAAACAAATATTAATTTATACGCGTTTTGTCTGTGTTGTGTCATACAAGAGTGTTTCAAATACTAAAAGGTGAGTCGTCTTTTTTATGTGAAAATTTTTATTTTTCCCACATTTCTTCAGCTCCTTAAACCCTAATAAGGTTGAAATAGACTACTGGTAATATATGTCCTGATTTATAAGTTCTAAGATGGATATAAAGAAATAATTTGCCATCTTGTCAAATCAAATTAATTTCTTTAGCAATCCAAATAAAATAGACTTAGAAATAGGCTATTATACGTTAAGTGACTTCATGTTATGAAAGTTCCCCTTTAATATACATTAAAAACCAGACATTTTTAGTATTTTTTTATTTTTTTCAAATTACTGTTTCCAAAATCAAACAAAGGCTTTGCTCATTCTTTGAAAATAATCGCGAAAGAGATACAGTCATGAACTCATTATAGTACATAAATGAGAAGTGACAATTGGCGCTAGGCTAAGTTAAAGTAAAAATAAACAGCCATATAGAAAGAGGCAAAAGGGGTCGGGGAAAAAAAAGAAATCCCGTTAAAGAAGTGAAGTAGGGCTGAAGGGTCACTGAATAGAACCTTTAGCAGAGTCCATCGACCTTAGGGTAATCGTAACGTCTCCGTGTGATCCGGGTTATACAGGTGTCCTGACCAACTCGAATAGTTGAGGTTTATTCTTGAAAAAAAAAAAATGACAACGATTTCTCTCCCTGTTCTATCAACCCATTTGCTATAGTTATTAAAAATGCGATAAACACAATACAGTATTGATTTCCAAATCAATTTAATGATTGTTTTCTGTTATGAAAATACAGCTATATACCCTAAATGATTTTGCAGAATAATCTAAGAATGATAACTTCGGAATTCCAAACACTCCGCAAATAAAGGACAATAAAACTTATACTTATAAACGACATCCTCTGTTTAGTTTTTTATTTTATCTTTTAGACTATTAATTAGGCCTATGCCATTCGTTGTTGGACCATCCGGCCTCATCTGAGCTTCTTATTCAGTGAACAAAGGTCACCAATCTTAGGTAAATCATAAACAGCATGGTCTAGCCTTAGGATGACAAACAAGCTATTAATACTGAGCACAAGCAAAGGG
>NC_090732.1:96080877-96085877 GCF_036898095.1 Palaemon carinicauda | reverse complement strand
TGAGCTCAATACTATATAGAAAGAATATAACTTCTTCAATATTCTGATTAGAAATTAGTTTTTTAGATTACCTTACAATATTAAATGTTTAAAGGAGTGTTACACTCCTAACCCTTAAAGGGTAGAACCTTTATCTTGGGTCTCCCTGATCAGGAAACTCTATGATTTAATTTTGTAAGGGAGGTCCCAGTAAATAGGTTGGGTGGGATACACAAATATATGTCTTTTATTTTTCTTAGTCCAGTTGGCGTCATGCCAGCTGGACTGTGCCATCAGATGCTTGCCACATAGGCAGCACGATGGCTGAACTACCTTATATATAATTATAAAGTAGCCAGTAATTTGCAACATAGCATATGCTGCAAATAGAAAACTATAGTATGATTATACAGTAGTTATTTATAACATATCTTGGGTACCCTTGGCAAGATTCTGCTGGTATTGCTCCTATATTGAAAGAATAGCATTTCTTCAATATTCTGATTGAGGAATCAGTCATCCTTACCCCACAGTGTTAGAAATAAAAAGGGACAGTGACTTGTACACTTTCTACCCCTAGGGGTTAGAACCCTTCTAGTTGGAGTTACCTAAGTAGAGGTATCTCCCTATAGCTAACACTGAAGGGAGGTAACAGTACTTTCTTACATGGGATACACAAGTATGTGTCTCCAACTATCCCTTTATAGCTTACTGTCCTAAGCTACTTTGTTAAAAAATTACTTTTACATATTGATTATCAGTGAGCTAATCAATTATATACTCATTTTGTTCTCCTTTCTTTACAGGAGGAACACCACATGACTTGTGCTGCAGTCTTCTGCAAGATCAAGAGTAAAGGTTTTTACGGTCATAATAATTGCAGGTTTCATGCCCCCTGCAATATTATTTCCGAATCCCTACATTATTGGAACCAGCAGGTTTGTAATGTATGTCGGACCTTAATGTCTGAAGGTTTCGAAAATCCCAAGTCTAAAGAGACTAGGGATACAGCTCGAGACAAATTACGCAACTGGGTGAGAGGCTTTCAGAAAATCTCTCCGGGACCTTACCTACCTAATGATAGGATGCGTAAGCTACTATTTCCGAAGGCAAGTAAGGAAATAAGGGTGCCCCAGGCACCAATTACACCTCCCGACGGCCAGATAGCCTTTGGGAAGGAGGGCAGGAATTGCCCATGGGAAGAAGGGAAGAATGTCGTGTCGGAATTGTTTCCGCCTATGCCGGCTCTAGTACCATTGACGTCGACATCTTTATCTTCTACCCCTCTATTAGAGGGATTGGACCAATTATGGGCCCAAGTGAATAATCTATTAGAGAGCTTTCGCAAACAACATGAAAAGTATGACGTCACCCTCATAAACTAACTGCTTAAGTCATTTTCTCCACTTGTTGGGAAATCAAAAAAAAAACCTTCTCATGTCCTAATTCTTTATATTATTGTCTTGAGTTTCAATTCACAAATTGGTAATAGAAGAATTTGTGAATTAGAATTTGTTAATTGAAGCTCAACACAATGATATAAAGAATTAGGAAATGAGAAGGTTTTTTTATTTCCTAACAAGTGGAAAAAATGACTTGGGCAGTTAGTTTATGAGGGTGACGATGAAGTAAAATGCAAGATAGAGCCTAGTAAAGCTCCACTTGTTGCTTCCCAAGGGTCATACAAACGACCCATGGATCAAGACCTCCCGACATACTCCAAAACGAATCCCTGGAGGTTTGCGGAGCTGATGCCGATTTTAAATGGCAAACTCTACATCTCGGAGAAGATGGGTGCTGTTCCTTTGGACAAAATTCAATTTTGGCCAAACTTTGACGCTTTTCCTAATTGTTTTGTTCGACAGAAGGATGAACCAAAGTCAAGAAAAGGAACGAAATCGAAAGAAGTCATGATTCTCGACCATGATAAGGGACAGGCTATCCTGTCAAGTAGTCTGGAAAAGGTGGGTTACTCGGTGTCGAAGGTATCCACACTGGGTAACAGACACCCTTCCTTTCTTGCTCCTGCTTCAATTTCATTCCCCTTTATGAGGAAGGCATTTAAATCTGTTGCCAAGGCAGTGGAGGCAGGTAGGTCATGTCCTGCACTCGAGGAGTGCAGGCCTCTGTCACCAGCCTTTCCCAGACAGGAAAAGGACTGGAAGGAAGTCCATTTAACTTTTTCAGAAGGAAGATTAGATGCGGATGTCGCCAGTTGACAGTTTAACGAAGTTCTCCCTAAACTATCCGAGTTTCTCTTGTGTAATGAACAAGAGACAAAGGAGAGACTTGCAGCCTCCCTATCTCTACAGAACTACTTAGAGTTGTGTTCAACCCATGAAAGTACCCCAGACATGCTCATGGTCATAGCCAAAATGCATATGGCTACCTTAGTGAAAGACCTTTACGCCTTTATGAAGGCTAGGAGAGCATGTAGGGAGTTTGTGTTCGCTGCCGCAACACTGAAACATGAGACAAGGAAGCTAATATCTTCCGACATCTGGGGTAAAGACCTCTTCCCAGACGAGGTAGTTAGGTATGTGATTTAAAATGCCACCACGGAGAACGTAGGTCTTCTCCAAAAGTGGGGCATCCTTTCTAAGAGAAAGTCTTCCATGGTTGTGGGTCCCCAACCTAAAAGGAAGACAGGAAAGTCCGGAAATATACTTCGGGCTGTTCAACAACATCCCACGGCTGCAACGACCGCGATGCCACAGGCAGGTGGTTAAAAATTTAATCCTACCGATCATTCGAAGCATAGAGATGCTTCTGGTAGGAGGGAGGTTCCTTCAGGATCGTTGGACCTTCGATCCTTGGGTCTAAAGGCCTAATCAAGATGGGACTACAATGGGAAGTAGAAATGCCTTCATCATCATTTTCCTTAGCTCCTCCTACAATCCAAAACCCTCCTGGAGGAGTATACCTAAGAGCTCTAGAGCATACAGGTGGTAAGGAAAACAATAGTCCATCGTATTCCAGGGAAGGCTGTTTGGTGTTCACAAGAAGGACTCAAGAAATCTCAGAATCATTCTGGACTTGTCACCACTCAACAAGTTCAAATAAAACGAGTTCAGAATGTTAATCCTTCTGAACATTTGGACCCTGTTTCAAAACGGGGTGTTTGTAGTCTTGTCAGACCTGAAAAAATGTCCCCTTGGCAACTTCCAGCCAATCACCACCCATCCCCTCCTATCTAGGATTCAAGTTACAGAAGGTAACGTATATCCTATGAAAGATATGTTGGACTAAACACAGTCCTAAATATCTTCATAGGATTGGCAGACTTAGTCATGAAATAACCAAGTCTAGAAAATGGTTCAGGCAACAATGTACCTGGACGAGAAGTTGGGGTGGGCAGCACCCGAAGTGGCTGGTCTATGAACATCCAAGGTGATGAACCGTTCCCCGGAACATCGCGGATGCAAAATAAGCCTCAAGAAGTCACAATTCTCTCCAGCTTAAAGGTTTCAATAGCTGTAAAATCATTGAAGTCTGTAGTCACACCACCAACTCTCCTTTCCCATAGGAATATAAAAGGAGATTGTAAGGTCGGTCAAGAGACTCGGGTAATCAGTCAGATTTTCCAAGGCGTTAACAAGGAGTTCTGAACTCTCTGCAGTTCGCAATAGTGACAGACCCAGTGCTAAGAGCACAGCTGAAAGATGCGTCAAGAGTCTGGAGAAGATACGCATCCAACACTTGAAGAGATCTAAAAAGACCAATATAGGTCCCTTCCTTAATCGTTTCTCTAACAAAGGTTAAAGTCCGAAAGTCCCAAGACCATGTTGGTCCTGTCATGAGTGGGGAAGCTCCCTCCACGCAGATCAGACTAACTTTGACTGATCTGGGACACCAAAGCGATAATGAGACGTCGCAATCGACAATGCTAGAAAATGTCTCATACGGTGTAGGTGACGTTAACCATCCCTTACTTAGAGGGATGGCATCTGTCAGCAGTTCATAGACAACCGATCCACAATGTGACAGTGGATGCTCTATGTTGGCTCAAGCCGATAGAGTTAGAATGGTCCACGGACGCAGAACCTATCCCCTCCCAGATGGGATCAAGTGCCAGAACTGCAAATCGACCTCTTCATCATGAGCGTCTTCAAGAAACTACCCTCGATATGTAGCCCCATACGAGGACCCTCTAGTGGAGTTAACAGACATCATGTCTCTGGTATAGAAGGGATGGACTCAGATATCCTGGTTCCTCCCATCCAATCGCCTGCTGAAGGTCCTCAACATGCTGAGATCCTTCCAAGGGGGAGTAGCTCTATTGGTTCCCAAGTAGCCCAAAAGCAATCTGTCCTCTTTAGTGAAGGAACTGAAGCTGAGGCTGGCCCTAGTTCTGAACCCAGGACAATATCAGAGGGTTCAGAAGTTGATTTGCCTTTGATTTATCACGGAGAACCCGAACCCTTCATTTCCTGATTTCCTTGGCCTAGCGGTTAGGAAAAGATTTGAGAGATCAGAAGGCAATATAGAATTCTTGGAAGAATACAAGTCTAAGTCAACGAGAAGACAATATGAGTCTTCTTGGAAAAAGTGGGTTGCTTTTGTTAAAGCAAAGGTCCTACATTATGCCTCATCCTATGAACAATGAAGATTGTTCCCTTAAGGATCTAACTCAAAAGGTTATTTTTCTGTTCGCTATAGCCTCAGGGGCTAGAGTTAGTGAAATAGTGGCCCTATCTAGAGACGAGGGCCACATTCAGTTCACAGAAGTGGGAGAACTGAACCTCTTTCCTGATTCATCCTTTCTCGCTAAGAACGAGCTACCCACTATGAGGTGGGGGTCCCTGGAGAATCTGCCCTCTGAAGGAAGATGTCTTCAGGGGAGGTCAGCTTTTTAAAGGAGAAACTTCTGCATCAAACTTATCCCTAAAACAACTGAGGGCAAAGCTCACCTACTTTATTCGTAGAGCAGATCCTGACAGTATTCCCCGCAGGTCATGATCCAAGAAAAATTGCTTCATCACTGAACTTCTTTCAGTATATGGACTTTGAGCGTCTTTTTT
>NC_090732.1:96063377-96075877 GCF_036898095.1 Palaemon carinicauda | reverse complement strand
CACCACGTGAAGATCCCAAAATTACCTGTCAACATTCATCACCAGTCTTTCATACTAAGAATATTTAGTATGTGGAATATTTATTTCTTTCATTCAAATCTTTTTATCTCTCTAACCTTAGAAAGTATGCATCCGAAGTGAATCAACACGTCAGGTAAAATTTACCGCCTGAACAGACCTTTAGTGTCTGATGGAGGGCGAGAAATAAACCCGTAAATTGACATTGTGATGTAGAAAAAAAAGGCTATTTTTCCTATTGAAGCGTGTGGGCATTTCTCTCACTCATGAGTGGCAGAGACAAGAGGGAGGCCATGTGGTTTATACAACAATGTTCTAACGACCAACTATAATTTTAGTCAAAAATAAAAGAAAAGACACGACCTTTGAGCAAGATTTAATATATTTCGCTGCTAACAATGTACCTGACGGCAAAGATATACTACAATAATTTTTTTTTCTTTATGCTATAATTGTTATCATAAACGCCATTACTCTGTGTCTGTACTAAGAGAGAGAGAGAGAGAAGAGAGAGAGAGATGAGAGAGAGAGAGAGAGAGAGAGAGAGAGAGAGAGAGAGAGAGAGAGAGTTTTCAAATAAGAATAAGTCGACGTTTCGAGTAGTTTCGCAATAGCTCTTCCCATCAAACATCACTCAACCCCATACCTCTGACGTTAGTTACACTGTTAGCAGCGACATATATTGCCTCTCGCTCAGGGAATTTTTCCTTATGACTGACTGTACATGTGATCAGTCCCAAAACCCCCTTCTCCATCAAAGCTATGACCAGGGAGGGCCAAGAAATGGCTGGTGATCACTTAGGAGGTCGATCTATGGTCCACCCCTACACCACCTTATCCCTATTTCACGAGGCTGGTAGGGCAGAGGGACACTAGTGAAAAATATTATGCTTAAGCTCTCAACCTGTGGATTGCAAGGCAGAGACTTTCCAATAAGCTATCACCACTATACCAAAAACAGCCCTATTTGTAATCCAATAAACAATGAGACCGAGGAGAAAAACATTAGCTAATTGATACCTCGATCATTGTCATATTCATTGTTCAAAAGATCGAGATTATTCTTGGAACTGAAAAGGACTCCACCAAGAAAAGCCTAGAGGAAAAGGTCAAAGCCATTCACAATCCAATTTAAGTTGTGTTAGCTGTCAATTTACTTTCATTCTTATGACAGTCACTTGAAAGCCTTTTCCTTGCCATCTAAAGAATTCCAAAACCTTTCGTATCTTTTTTTTCCGAGCGGAGAGTGCAAAGAATTTCTTCAATTCTTTTTTTTTTCAGAACAATTTCACTAAACTACTTTTTATTCAACTTTTCTCACTTATTGAGCAGAACCTTTCAGCATTTCGTGTTTACGAATTTGTTTTATTTTCCTATTGATAGTCTGTGTCCTTTTATTATTCTTGCTGTATTGCAATAAAAGAAAAAAAGATCTGCAATTTCTACTTTAATGGTTTCAGAAACTGCTCTCTACTTCCTTACAAGGACTCGAATACTGCTTTGAAATTCAGAACATTAACATAATTCTTCGTAATGAAATATACTTCAATTTGCTTTTAGCAACTGTTCTTATTTATCCTTGAGAACATATTTTAAATCGAACCGAATCAACTTACCATTTACGAAATGTTACATTAGTAAAATGGGAAAAGTCAATGAAACTTTTAACCCATTTAAAATTATCCTTCCTCTTCAGCTAAATAGATACATATCAAACATCCTCTCCGAAAAATTTGATACATTTGAATACATATGAAATAAAATACTGCCACCTATTCCTTTTCTCCTTTTTATTATAACTCTTCAGCTGTGCGGTCTCCTCAAAACAAAAGAGTTTTTACCACCCTCCTCATACTGGGAAACTCATCTTCACCTTCCTTTCCCTCAGTTTTAGAATCTACTAAATCCTGAATAAAACTGGTCTCCTAACCCTTAGTTCTAGTATAATAAATCTACGCCCTTTGTCTCTCCATATCTGAATCCACAAATCCCTTTCAACGACTTGTCACCCGCTACCAATTTATTTTTTTTCTTGACATCTTCTCTCTACTCATTGGGCTGTTTTCTACCCATTCGCCAGCACTTCATAGTATTCCTCTTTCCAAATATCAAATATTATTATTAGTTACATTGACCATTGGCATCAGGTGACAATGATTTTAAACAGAAAATATTTTCTACTTTCTAAGACTTCGTTAGGCGTTATTATTTTTCTTAATTATCAAATAGTAGTAGTTAGATCGGCGTCAAATCTGGTTTATTTTTAGATTTAAAAAAAAGGCCAATGATGGATTCAATAAGGCAGTTGTTTTACATATGATATCTAAAAAAAAAAACTAAACTGTTTGAGACGGTGAAAAGCCTTTCAAAATGCTTCCTTTTTTCCGAATGCCTCTTTTCTCCAAGTATCTCCTGTCACTTAACTAACCATCCAGAGATTGTCGTTCCCGCTCTTCTGGGAGGGATCAAACCCCCGTTTCACCCTTTTAGCGCGTTACCGTGCGAATAATTCTTTTAACACAAAGGAAGAAATTTTATTCTGTTTCAACCGTAAAACTTGTTATAACTCAACTGAGGCATTCACTGGGAAAGGGTAAATGGCTATAAAAGATGGGAAAAGGGAAGGAATAATGGCCAAAAAGATGGCAGGGGAAATGTCTTCTTGTAAGCTGTACTGTGAGTTGGAGAGTATAATTCCGCTAATGCTAGTCGGTTTGGAATTAGCTTTGAAAAAACCAAACAAATTATTAAAATACTTATTTTTTTTTTTAAACGTAAGAATAATTTTAGATTTCTTTATTACAATGAATTAAATTGATCTAAACTTTTTGCACTTTTCTACCGCACGTTCAGTCATATACTTAATGATAACTTTTATATATTTTTGAAATAATCTTTATTCTTAAAAACTCTACCTGTTTTTCTTCTAAACTGGTAATAACATATATCTATCTGTTTTTTACCTAATACTCCAATGAAATAAGTGTTTTTTTCTAAAGCACTTACACCAACGCATTAAACACAATAATAAAAGCACACTTTAAAGCAGATGGTTATATGTCTAACATGATTGCAGGCGAATCTGGTAAACACAGAAACAAGGGATAAAAATAAACCTTAAGAAAGATACAATTTCATAGAAATGTATAACAACTATTTCTGAAGTGATCTTTTAGAGATATATCCTGTAGAGTGAAAACTGTGCTTTTATAAGAAAGCAAGTATATGCGTAGCAACAACAACAATCACACAGACAAAACTAATCCATTTCCCATTTGATTTGTTTCTTGATTGTAATCTTACATAGAAAATCTTGTAATGTTCACGAGATATAACTTTAAATTTCACAACAGGCCGTATATTTGCCGTGTGTCTATGTGACAAAAATATACGGCCTGTTGTAAAATTTAAAGTTATATTAAATTTTCCAAATGTCTAGTCAGTATAAAATTAAAATAAACCTGCAATTAATCATAAAAACAAATAATTCATTAGTAGTTGAGGGAAACTGGTAATGCGAGACAAAGTCTTTCTGATTTCTTTTTCTAGCGAAACCAGCACTATCTTTTTACAGAAATGCCTTGAGATACGAGCATAATGCATTCTAGGACCTAGCTGTATGTCAATTTACTCTTATCTCAAATAAACTTTTCCAATATAAAATAATTGTAGAAAAGAAAAATCCGTTCCCACCCTCTTAAAAACACCAAAATCAATGATATAACAATTAAAAACATGATTAATTGTTCAAATTCCAAACATTCACTCACAAAATGACATAAATGACTGTTGGACTGTGATCTGCAATAAAATGTGGCTTCATTATGGAGTTCTTACCTTCGAGACAGATGGTAGTGGCTAACGGCAGTGTGTGCTTACACTATGTATCTTAACACTTAAACATTAAATTTACTTAAATAAAATTAGCTTACACCTACACTTAATTTTAAAATATATTTTAATCTTATGTATTTTATTTTCAATTTTTTTTACTGTTCCCCACTTAGCTCTTTTTACCTCGCTTTCACCTTCAATTGTTGTAGGCCTTAAAAAAAAAACCTTTCCAAGGAGGTTTCCTTTGTTTCCCTTTCAAGATGTTATGGCAACAACTTCGGCAAGTGTCCTGAAATAAGATGAAGCATGACCACAAGACAAAGTCGGACACATCTTGCCACTTAGCCAACACTTTCTTAATCTCCTTTCTCTTAATCTCCTTTAAAGAAAGAAGTTCCTCCGGTTCTGCTACTTCCTCGCTGCTGAGCGATTGTAACACTTTGTATGTTGTCTCTTCTGTAACTTGATCAATTCCTCCATTGTGAGCTCTTCTTGATGCTCCTCGACAAGGTCGTTCCCATCTTCCTCATCTACCTCCAGCCCCATGACCTTTCCAAGAGAAACTATCTCTTCAACACAATGGGTTCAGGGTCAGGCTGCGGCTTACCGGACACTTCGAAGTCCCTTTCAGCTACGGAATCTGGCCACAATTTTTTCTACGATGAATTTAAGGTTCTTCGCGTTACACCCTGTCATGCCTCATCAATAATTTTCAAGCAATGAACAATATTGAAGAGGCCCTTCCAAAATTCGCGAAGGGTGAGATTGGTGTTTTCTTTGACACCAAAGCATTTCTTATACAAATGCTTCGTGTAGTTGAAGTTGGAAATGACCTGTTGGTCCATGGGCTGGAGGACTGGCGTGGTGCTGGGCATGAGATAGAGGACCTTGACGAACTTTAATTCATCAAATCTCTTCAAGAACAAGAGGGTAACCATGGGCATTGTCTAGGATCAGAAGACATTTTAACGGCAGGTTTTTCTCCAACAAATACTTTTTGACTGTCGGACCAAAGCACAGATTAACTCATTCAGTGATAAAAAAGTCTCTTAGCCCAAGCCTTAGAATTTGCACACCACATAACTTGAAATTTTTCTTTCAAGATCCTTCAGCTCTTGAAAGCATATGGGTTCTCTGAGTAGTACACCAGCAGTGACTTGACCTTACAGTCACCACTGCCATTGCTGTGATGAATGTCCTCCTGGGCATCTTCTTCCAAAACAGGCCATTTTCATCACAGTTGAAGACTTCTTGGGGGATACAGCCTTCTTCAGCAATAAGTGAGGCAAAACATTCGACACACTCCTCTGCAGCTTTCACGTCAGAACTTGCAGCTTCCCAATGCCTCACAACCGAAAGGATCCTAGTTTGCTTTTTGAAGTTATCAAACCAGCCATGACTGGCTTTGAAGGTCTCCACTAGCGTCAATGTCTCTTCACTCGCAGCCGCTTCCCTCTGTTTCAAGTCTTCGTAGTTTGCGCTGGCCATTTCACAGACGATTGCCTCAGTCACGCTATCTCCCACCAACTGTTTTTCCTTAATCCACATCAACAGAAGCCTCTCCATCTCATCATTTACATCACTTTGTAGCTTCGACAGGATGGTTAGGCCTTTCGAAGGCTTTGTGCTCTTAATAGCATCCTTCTGTTTAAGGATGTTACATATTGTCGATGTACTCCTCTGGTAATGGTGGACCAGTTCAGACACTTGTACACCACTCTCATGCTTCTCGATAATTTCACGTTTCACCTCGATCGTCATCATGCACTTTTTCTAACCACTGCCCTGGTTTCCACTCGCTTGCTTTTGTCCCATGACTATTTAGTTCATTGTCCTATAATTAACATTAAAACACGTAAATAAAGTAAACTGTACGGGCGATGCTCAGAGATGTGTTCAGACATCAGAGATCAGGCGAAATGAATGACCGTTGTGGGCCTTGAGAGCAGCTCCCACGTGCTTGGCCACCTAGCGTCAGCTTATGTGAACATGCTCAGATCTCCAATTTTTGCTCGTATTTCAATGCAAAAATTTGTTCGGCGGCTGGCCCGTATTTTGAGACGCTCGTATTTTGGGACGCTCGTATCTCAAGGTATTACTGTACCACAATACTTATTTCAATAATTTATATTACTCACAGTGCTCCTTAAAGTAAAAATAAAGTCAATTCATTTGGGAACAACATATTAGAAAATACTAAAATTCTCTGGGTAAATATGGCTCATTATCAAAACTATATTCAAGACAGTATACACGGATAATAATATTGAAAAAATTTAAAATTCAATATTACTTATATTATGAAATCTTTTATAATTTCTACTTTTAAATCTGATGATTTCCAGTTCGATCGATAATGATTATCAGTACAAGTTTTTTTTTCTATTCCTAAACCAATAAACAAGGCTAAGTTGGCATTCTTAACATAAGTCTTTAGTAGTGCATGGAAAGCAACAAACTCGTCTTTGCTTCTCAAATTTAATTTTTTTTTCTAACGCAAAAATTCGAGGTACTTTGGCTATGCCATCGCAGGTTGCAAGAAAATAATTTTTCCGATATGGCGATTTCGATAAAGTCAAACGAAAGATTTCGTTGAAATAATTTCTGTAATAATCCCCTATTTTTTCATCCTATAACGAATCTTCATATTCAAAGTCATAACTAGAATATTATAGTCTATAGTCCATGGAAAATAAATAGATCCATATAATTAGTAGAGAGAGAGAGAGAGAGAGAGAGAGAGAGAGAGAGAGAGAGAGAGAGAGAGAGAGAGAGAGAGAGAGAGAGAGAGAGAGAGAATGCCCTCCCAGCAATGCAAACGTTATCGAATGCCACCAGCCGCAAATGTAAATGGTTATTTAATTTAGATAACCTTTACATATTACTGCTCACAGAGTCATATAGGAAACCCGGTAAAGACCATTTTCAGTACACACAGGTAGAAAAATTTCCACTTTTATAAGAATATTCTATTCATTCTGATATAGTTTATTCCAAGGCCCTTTTCTGGAATCAATTCGTCTTTCGTTTTACCGTAACTTTCCTTAGAACATCCAAGGAGCAAAATAATTTGGTTAAGGGAATACCGACAGGTAACATACCTATACAATAATTTGTAGGTAAAGCTGGCCGTCAATCGTTTATTATTCCTGGATAGCGTTTAGCCTCTCTCCTCACATAACAAGAGCAATAATAAGGGAAAACAAGGAAACCACGCCCGCTTTTATGTTTTCAGGTAAATATAAAAACAGAACACAGTTTTGTAACTCTAAAGGAAAACTGCTGCCCTTTAAAAGTGACTGCCACTAACGCTGAAGCCTGGAGACAAGCTATCAAACCTAAATGGTGAATAAGAATCGAGGACGCAGTGGCATCAATTTCACCCGGAGATTGGAGCTTCGGGACGCAAAAACGCTGATGGGCCCGAGAGACTGTGCAGCTTTAGGGGCGTGAAGACAGATGGTATTCGACCTTTACTTGTGATAACAATGCAAAACGATGACAAACGACAAGTGGCAAAGCAAACAAACAAATGCACCAGGTGGGGTTGCTTTAAAGATAAAAGGGACAGGATGTGTTTTTTTCATCTTTATATTTGGGAAAAAATGAACAACTTGTTCACTCCAAAAAAAAAAAAGAGTTAAAAATTAATGAAATACAAATTAAGAAATGATAAGGATGTGAATTATTCAATTTCCTAGAATGTTGTAACTTTTTAAAAATTATGTTAAACTAATATCATTAAGACTGAAGAGTAATGTCATACAACAGTAAAAGGGAGGTTCCAGTCGAAAATTTGCTGAGATTTGAAGCTTAGAGATATTCAAACCAAAGATGATATGCATAATAGCATTTTGGAAGAACAGAATAGTTAAATTTTCTTTTAAAATACAACATTCATGAGTTTTCTTAAATGAGACATGATCAGTGGGTTAAAAACTAGTCACCCTAACGCTGTTTGGGGGGTTTCATACATTTACGGTAAAAGAAAAAAAAAACAAGCAAAGTGAAATAGAGAAAAAATATTTGTCATGCAAGCAAAAATCTTATTGCAAAATAGAGAGTATAGAAGTAAAAGAAAATTTCTAATGTATTTTTTTTTTTTTTGCTTACAAAAAACTACTGGAAAAGCGAAAATTAGTTTCCAGAATAAGGCGGAAACGGTTAAACGTCTGTCGTAAAAGTGATAAAAAAAGCGAGATGAAAAGAAATAGAATTTAAAGGTGTAAAGGTAAGGCCACCAATGGTTTTTAAGGTATAATTATAAGCTCACAAAAAACTTAGTTGTGTACAGAAAGCATTTATATAAAACTTATCGCTCAGTGTACATAAATAAGACGCGTTACGTGACACCATGATGACAAAATTACACAAGATAATTAAAGTATGTTCCCAGTTAATTACCGACCTTATTTCTTATCTTTCTTTTTGGCGTTAACTATAACTTTTTTTCATTTATCTTATTGTAATTTTGACCATCCTTTATATTCAGATCTTTCCGGATACTTACTTGTTTACTTATTTTGGGTTTAAATCCAACCCTCCACTGAAGTCGAGTGAACTACTCAGGCCGGTCCATATTAATTATATAACGAAACATTATCATTATAACTTATACAATTCTTTGATAGTAGCATCTTCCAAATCATATGATCTTGTGAAAAGTAATGTCTTTAGTTTCTTCTTAAATTCAATTGCTCCCTTTAGGTCCTTCATTTCAGTTGGCAGTTTATTATAGTGTCTAGGCGCACAGTAGCTAAAAGCCCTTTCACCAAATTTACTATTTGTTCTTGGTTCAGATAGCCTATGTTTGTCACTCATGTGTCTTGTGTTAACATTTGTTTCTAGTTCTAGTTTATTCAGGCATTCTTTTAGATATTTTGGTTCATTTTGGTTCAGTATCTTAAACGTTAGTAAGAGTAGCTTGTATTCAATTCTCGCTTATACCGGTAGCCAGTGTAATTTAATTAGTGCAGGGGTAATTCTTTCCCTATTGTGTAGTTCTTTTATTAATCTAGCGGCTCTGTTTTGTACTCTCTGAATTATCTTCAGCTGATAATTTGGTAAGCCATAGAACAGTGAGTTGCAGTAATCAATTCTTGAAAATATGTGATGATTAATTAGTATGGCCATAGATTTTTCATCTAAGTATTTACTAATAAATGCTATGTTTCTAATATGATAGTTACAATTTCTTACCATGTTATTTATATGTTCGTTCATTGTCAGTCTATCATCCATGATTACTCCAAGATTCCTGACAGATTTGTTTAGGTCAATGATCGATTGACCTATTTCAATACTTTGGAAGCATTCGATTCTTTTTATATCTTTTTCATTTCCAAAAATAATACATTCACTTTTGTCTTCATTGAGCTTGAGCTTTTCTGTTAACATCCAAGCCTTAATGTCATTCATTATTTCATGTATCTTTCTTTTAGCAACATCAACTGATTATATTGGGAAATAGAATTGTATATCATCAGCGTATATTTTAAACTTAACTCTGTGAGTTTCAAGTATATTTGCCAGTTCAATCGTGTAAATTTCAAACAGGAGAGGACCTAGTACACTGCCTTGAGGCACCCCTTTGGTTAGTTTTCTTGTCTCAGATTCAACATTTGATATTACTACTTTAACTTTGCGGTTTTCAAGATAACTCACAAACCAGTCGTGTGCTCGTTCTACGATGCCCACAGCTTTAAGGTCTTCCATCAGATATGTATGTTCTACAGTATCAAATGCTGCACTTAGATCAAGCATTACAAGAATGCAACACTTGCCATTTGTTATAATTTATGTTATGTCATTTTTTATCGCTAACATTGTTGTTTCTGTGGAGTAATTTTCTCTGTATGCAGATTGATCATCAGGTATGGCATTAGATTTTTTCCGATATTTCCAGGTTTGTTCGTGAACAGCAGTTTCAATAATTTTCGAAAAATATGACAGATTTGATATTGGCCTATATGAACTTAAATTGTCTGCATCACCTTTTCCTTTATACACAGGCTTGATACACGCAACTTTTTCACAATCAGGGAAAACTGCCTGTGTTAGACTCATATTTACCATGTTTCGGTAGGTCTCTTGTAGTCTGGTGAAATTTTCTGCATCTTTTACATCATTAATTGGAAATGGATAATTTCCGCAGTAGGCTTTTTTTTTTACTTTCTTTATTATTCTCATATAATCACGCTGACTTAACTCTTTGAATACCCTTAGCTTATTTACACCTTTTGCTGATGTATTCCTTCGCTCTGTTGTGCTGATGTTGTGAAAACTGGAGCAGATTTGATTTATTTTTTCCTCAAAATAATCAATAAAATAATTTGCTAGGCATTTAGGATCATAAGTTATGTCAGGCAATACTATTTCTGTCTTTAGACCTAATAGTTTCTTTAGGTTCTTATGTATTTTCCCTGGGTCATTTTCATTGCACACTTTTTTATAATAGGCCTTTTTTTTTTTAACTAAGATAAGGTAATTGTAGCGATTTCTAGCTGCTTTGTAATGTTGTCAGTTTTCATTATTTTTATTTCTTTTCCATTTATCCTCCATTTTTCTTTTTCTTTTTTTCTCTTCATGTAATTCATTATCAAACCAGTTCGATTTTTCTTTAATTGTGATTATTTTTGTTATTTCCGGGCACCTATTATTATAATTAGTTGCAAGTATAGTTTTACTTCTATCAGTAATGCAGTTTATACAGGATTGTCTCTCTACGAGGGTGTGATTCTCTTCACAGTTACAAACTGGTGTTATCCCTTTTATATCCTCTAGGCTTTGTTCAATGAACTCTTTTGGACCAAAGTTAGTCTTAATTCTGTATGTGATTTCCTTCAGTATTGCATTATTTTTTCTAACGTCTATTTCAAAAGACATCAACTTATGCATTGGGGATATAGAGCAGTCAGGTTCAATCTCCATATTTAGTATGTTGTTGTTTTTGTTTACTATAACTAGATCTAGTATATGATTAGACTGAGCTGTTGGTTCAGACCCTATGTTTTCAAGGTCGTGGTTGTCAATCAATTCTCTAAATTCATTGACATATGGGTCTACTCTGTTATCAAGATGTAGGTTGAAATCACCACATATAACTATATTTCGATTGTCATTCAATGTATCTAGTAAGTTATTAAATTCATCTAGAAACATTCTTTTGCTTTTGCTCGGTGGTCTATAGAGTATAACTATTTGTAGATTTACATTTCGAGATAAAATTTTAATATTCATATATTCAAATGAATTAACTATGAGATGATTTCTTATTGTAACTTTGTATGATTTCTTAATTAAGATTCCAATGCCACCACCTCTTTTGTTTTCTCTTGGTTCATGATAAAAGTTATAAGATTTAGGTGTCATTTCATTTATTTTCGATCTGTCACTCACATTACCACTCAACCAAGTTTCAGTTAGTAAGCAAATATCCACATCTTGATCACTTACGACTTCCTTAATGATATGAGTTTTATTGCCAATGGATTGTATATTTATTAGATTACATAATATTTTCTTAATCGAAGCCATGGTCAGTATTGTTTCTGGCTCTTATTATTTCTTGTTTATAAACTTCCCAGTTTACTTTGTCATAGGATTTATGTTCTGTGTCATCATAGTTCTTTCTCACACAACTTATGCATTTAACTTCAACAACATTGCAATGACCCGCTTTATGTTCTCTCGCGCACTTGGGGCACAACTGTTTATTCTTGCAAATTCCTGGCATTTGTAACACTGGTAGGGCATGTAATGATCATAAACATTACATATTCTATATGTGGTACTAAGGTTATCTCTATTTTCATAGATTGCTTTACGTATCTTAGGTGTACATTTTATAATATAGTGTTTATGTTTATCCATTTTTGAATTTTCTTGCATTATGATAGTCAGATCATCGTTTTCTACAATGTGTCTATTTAGCCACTGGTTCTTAAGCTTCAGACTTTGAATAATATCGTCATCATCTTCTGGTACATTAGTAAGTTTTATCTTCGGTTTAAGTTTTCCTTTTTCAGTAACAGTGATCTTGTTTACATTACCTTGTTCCAATTCTGATTTTGCCTGCTCCAGGTTCTGTTTATCTGCAAATTTTATGATCAGGTGGCCATCTTTTGTTTCAGCAGTGCTTTCAACTTGGGCTTTTAATTTGGTCTTAATTGTTTTCTTATTATTAACTGCTGAAACTTCATCAGTTGATTTTACAATCAATGTTTTCTTTGATTTCAGCTTTTCAGCATATGTACCAGTTAGATGCTTCCTATCTATGTCATCTTCATTCCTTTTCTTTTCATTTTTTAATTCTTTCATTTCATTTCTTAATTCTTGCATCTCATCTCTTGTTTCTTGCACTTTATTTCTCATTTCTGTCATGCTATCCTTCATTTCTTCTATTTTATTCATCAAGACCTGAACCAAATGATGAGACATTACGACTTCTTCATCCAATACTTTTCTTTGTATGTTTGCTGCATCCTCATTGAACTTATCAGTGCAATTTCTACATATGTAATAAATATGTTCGTTACTCAATAGTCTTCTGTCCGCTTGTGACAAATTTTCTATTAATCCAGAACATTCGTTTTCAATATGATACCATTTTTTATATCTATTACAACAAATTCCCTCATTGGCAACGA
>NC_090732.1:96043377-96045877 GCF_036898095.1 Palaemon carinicauda | reverse complement strand
TTCCGGATCCCTACATTATTGGAACCCACAGGTTTGCAATATATGTTGGACATTAATGTCTGAAGGTTTTGAAAATCCCAAGTCTACGGAGACTAGGGATACAGCTCAATATAAATTACGCAACTGGGTGAGAGGCTTCCAAAAGATCTCTCCGGGACCTTTTGTACCTAATGATAGGATGCGTAAGCTACTATTTCCAAAGGCAAGCGAGGAAATAGTAGTGCCTCAGGAGCCAACTACATCCCCTGACGGCCAGAAAACCTTTGGGATTGAGGGCAAGTTGTGCCCCAAGGTAAAAGAGATAAATGTTGTGCTGGAATTTCTTCCGCCTATGCCGGCTATAGAGCCATCGAGGTCAACATCTTCGTCTTCTACTCCTCTATTGGATAATGTGGTACAATTATGTATCCAACTGAAGAATCAGAGAGCTTTCGTAAACAAAACGGAAAGCAGGAAGTAAAACCCAAGATAGAGCCTCGTAAAGCTTCTCTTGTCGCTTCCCACGGGTCAGTCAAACGACCCATGAATCAAGACCTTCCAACATGCTCCATAACCAATCCATGGAGGTTTGCGGAGCAGATGTCAATTTCAAATGGCAATCTCTACATCTCAGAGAAAATAGGTGCGGTTCCTTTGGACGAAATTCAATTTTGGCCAAGCTTTGATGCCTTCCCTAGTTGTTGGGTCCGACTGAAGTACGAACCAAAGTCAGAAAAAGGAACGGAACCAAAGGAGGTCATGATTCTTGACCATGATAAGGCGCAGACTATCCTCTCAGGCAGTCTGAAAAGGGCGGGTTATTCAGAAACGAAGGTATTCTCACTGAATAACAGACTCCCTTCCTTTCTTGCTCCTACTTCACTCTCATTCCCCTTTATGGGGAAGGCATTTACTTCTGTTGTCAAAGCTGTAGAGGCGGGTGAGCCATGTCCCACACTCGATGAGTGCAAGCCTTTGTCACCAGCTTTTCCCGGACAGGAAAAGGATTGGAAGGAAGTCCATTTGACATTTTCAGTAGGAAAATTAGACAAGGATGTCGCAAGTCGACAATTCAATGTATGTCTCCCTAAATTGACCGACTTGCTCTTGTTTAATGATAACGAGTCAAAGGAGAGATTTGCGACATCCCTTTCTCTACAAAACTACATAAGAGTTGTGTTCAACCTACGAAAACACTCCAGACATGCTCATGGTCATAGTCAAAATGCATATGGCTACCTTGCTAAAGGACCTTTACGCTTTTGTGAAGGCTAGGAGAGGATGTAGAGAGTTTGTGTTCGCTGCTGCAACAGTGAAACATGAAACAAGGAAGCTAATATCTTCCAACATCTGGGGTAAAGACCTCTTCCCACACGAGGTCATTGAGGAAGTAATTAAGAACGCCACCATGGAGAACATAAGTCTTCTCCAAAAATGGGGCATTCCTTCAAAGAGAAAATCTTCTGTGGTTGTGGGTCCCCAACCTAAAAAGAAGATCGAAAATGCTGGAAATGTCCGGGCTGCTCAACAACATCCTACTATTACAGTGACCACGGTGCTACAGGCAGATGGTCAAAAGTCTAAGCCTACTGACTACTCGAAGCATAAAGACACTTCGGCTAGGAGGAACTTTCCCTCAGGATCGCAGGACCTTCGATCCTTCGGTCCAAAGCCTATTCAAGATGAGCCATTGATGGGAAACAGAAATGTCTCTACCATCATTTCCTTACCTTCTCCTACAGTTCAAAACCCTCCTGGAGAAGTATACTTGAGAGCTATAGAGCATACAGGTGGTAAGAAAACTATAGCTCATTGAGTTCCAGGGAAGGCTGTTTTGTGTTCACGAGAAGGACTCAAGATATCAATGAGTCATTCTGAACTTGTCGCCACTTAACAAGTTCATAAAAAACAGCAAGTTCTGAATGTTAATCCTTCTGAACATATGGACCTTGTTCCAATTAGGGGTGTTCGTAGTCTTGTCAGACCTGAAAGGTGTCCTTCGGAACCTTCCAGTCAACCCCCCCCCCTTCCTCCTATCTAGAATTCATGTTACAGAGAGTAACATTCATCCTAGGAAAGATACGTGTCGGACTCACAGTCCTAAGTATCTTCAAAGGATTGACGAACTTAGTCACGTCAAAGTCAAGCCTAGAAATAGTTCAGGTATTAATATACCTGATCGAGAGGCTGGAGTGGGCAGTACCCGAAGTGTCGGGCCTATGTGCATTAAAAGAGATGACCCGGTTCCCGAGACATCACGGATGCAAGATAAGCTTCTAGAAGTCTCGACTTTCTCCAGCTCTGGGGTTTCGATGGTTAAAAAACCATCGAAGCCCTCAGTTACTTCAACTCTCCTTTCCTTTGGGAATATAAAAGGAGCTCACGAGGTCTGTCAAGAGACTCAGGTAATCAGTCAGATTTCGAAAATGCCAACAAGGAAAAGTGCTAAACTTTCACCAGTTCGCAATAGTCACAGACCTGGTGCTAAGGGCACACCGGAAAGATGCGTTAAGAGCTTGGA
>NC_090732.1:96020877-96023377 GCF_036898095.1 Palaemon carinicauda | reverse complement strand
GCCAGGGAAACGTTACGATCCTGGGTGAGGGGTTTTCAGAAAAACACCTCAGGTCCCTACCTTCCAAATGAGAAGATGAGGGCCTACCTTTTCCCTAAAGCATCGGCTGATGCAATCAACCCCCAGCCTCAGGTGGAGATACCAATTGCCCAGAATCCGGTAGATTCTGAAGTCTCATCCGCCCTTCAAGACATCCAATTGGACGATAGGATGTCGGAGGTGTCGGATTCTACTGAGAAGGACCTTCTAGGAGAAGGTCAGGAGGAGGAGCTGTTCCACGCTCCTCAAGTAGAAGAGGAAGAAATTGAAGAAGTGTCGGTTACATTGGTTCCGGACCCAGAACCTATTCCATCTACATCGTCTGCTATCCCAGATGAACTGGAAAGGACTCTTTCTTCCATTGAGTAGATGATCCAACAAATTCAAAGGAAGAATGATGAGAAGGAAGCTGCAATGAAACTGGAGATACATAGACTTGCAGCATCACGTGGGCCCCAGAAGCGGCTCAGCATGAAGGATCTTCCTTTGTGCTCAGATACTAATCCTTGGAGGTATGCCGAACACATGCCGATGACAACCGGGAAGATCGTGATCTCAGAAAAGTTGGGAGTAATTCCCCCGGAAAAAGTGGAATTTTAGCCCAACAAAGATTCTTATCCGGACTGCTATGTCTGTCTTAGGAAGGAGCCAGCCTCAAAGGAGGAGACGGAGCTGAAGGAGGTCATAGTTTTTGACCATAGTAAATCTCAGACGTTACTAGCGAGCTCGATGAAAGAGAGGGGCTTCACTAACTCAAAGGTGCCCGCCTTGAGTAAGAAGCTTCCCTCCTTTGTGGCCTCTCCTACCAGAGCATTTCCCTTCTTGGAAAAGGGATATAAGGCAGCCTTAAAGGTGGTGGAGGCAGGGAAACCATGCCCCTACTTGGAGGAGTACACGCCGTTATCTCTGACCTTACCCTTGGACCAAGAAGACTGGAAGGACGTACACCTTACCTTCTCAGTCGGGAAGCTGGAAGCTGATATTGCTGAACGACAGTTCGGTGAGGCAATTTCAAAACTGTCAGAGGTTCTCTTGTGTAGAGTGCAAGAGATAAAGGAAAGACTTGCGGCATCGAAGTCGTTGCAAACGACACTAGAAACGATAGCAAGTGACCCCAAGATCCAGGACATGTTCATGGTTGTGGCCAAAACCCATCTAGCCACAGTTACGAAGGATCTCTATAGCTTTATTAAAGCTAGGAGAGCCTGTAGAGAGTTCGTGTTCGCCTCGGCTGCGGTGAGGCACGACCCAAGGAAACTGATCTCCTCTCGTATTTGGGGTAAAGACCTCTTTCCCAATCAAGTGGTTAAAGAGGTAGTAGAGAAGGCCGCTACAGAGAATAGGAACCTTCTCAAAAAGTGGGGCTTATATCTCAAGAAAAAGTCTTCTCCAGATGAGGGTCTCCAACCCAAGTGGAAGACAAAAAGGCCTAGGCCATCCTCTCGGCCGGCTAAACCCTACCGACAGCAACAACAACAACTTCCTGTGACCGCGGTGCCTCAGATAGTGGCACAACCTCCAACCACGTACCATCTGGTACCTCAACAAGTGGCGACACAGTCGCCAGTTCTTAACCCAGCCTTCGAAAGGCAGACTTCTTCCTTTCATTCAAGAGCTAGAGGAACAGCCAGAGGTTCTTCTAGACGCCCTTCAAGAGGAAGGGGATACAGAGGAGGACGCGGTCAAGGAGGCAAGGCCTCAGATCCACAACAGCAGAAGTAAGATACTTCCAGTAGGAGGGAGACTACACCTAATTAGGGATCACTGGACCTTCGATCCCCGTGCCCACAGCCTAATTAAAAATGAACTAGGTTGGAGCTGGAGCAGTCCTCCACCTCAATTTCCTCAATTCTTCCAACACTCATCCCCCGTTCTGGAAGAATATGACCGAGAACTCTTAGACAAAAGAGTAATTCGGAAGGTTAAGTCCATAAAATTACAAGGAAGGCTGTTTTGTGTTCCAAAGAAGAACTCAGAAAAACTCAGTTATTCTAGACTTGTCGCCACTCAACAAGTTCATAGTGAACTACAAGTTCAGAATGCTCATGCTTCAGCACATAAGGACCCTACTGCCCAGAAGGGCATATCTGTCTCTATAGACTTGTCTGACGCTTATTGACACATTCCAATTAATCGTCACTTCTCCTCCTGCCTAGGCTTCAAGTTACATGGAAAACTTTACGCCTTCAGAACCATGCCTTTCAGGCTAGACATAGCCCCAAGGATTTTCACGTAGCTCACGAACGCAGCCGTCCATCAATTACGCCTAAAGGGGGTCCAAGTAGTAGCCTACTTGGACGACTGGCTGGTGTGGGCAGCATCCAGGACAGAATGCATGCAAGCTTCTAAGATAGTGATCCAGTTCCTGGAACATCTGGGATTCAAGATCAACATAAAAAAGTCTCTTCTTTCTCCAGCTCAAAAATTTCAGTGGTTGGGAATCCACCGGAATTTGGAGTCA
>NC_090732.1:95982194-96002194 GCF_036898095.1 Palaemon carinicauda | reverse complement strand
GTCAAAGCACTGCAAGAATTCTTGGGCACGATCAACTATTATCACAGTTTCCTGCCAGCCATCGCCGCCACTCTTGCCCCCATCTACGCATCCCTAAAGGGCAAGCCAAAAGAGCTGAAGTGGGGTCCCCTTCAACAAAAGACCTTCTGCAACACAAAGAATGCCTTAACAATCGCTGCTGCTCTCACTTTTCCTGTGCCACATGCACCTCTCCTTCTCTCCACCAATACCAGTGACATCGCTATTGGGGCAGTACTCGAGCAGGTAGTCAATGGATTGCCCCGCCCATTGGTTTTCTTCAGTAGAAAACTGTCCAACGCAGATTACGGCTACTCTACCTTTAACCACGAGTTGTTGGCAGTGCACTTGACTGACCATCACTTTCGCCACATCTCAGAAGGTACGCCCTTCGTCATTTGCCCAGACCACATGTGTCTGGTATGTGCCTTCACTCGACAGTCCAGCATCTGGTCCACCCGTTAACGCCGACATCTCTCTGCCTTGGCTGAATAAAATTGTACCCTGGGAAAATGAATCCCGTTGGCAATGCCCTGTCAAGAAACACATTGGTTGCCATTCACTTGAGATTGGATTAAAATAGCTTGGCAGAAGCTCAACAAAAAGGTCCAGGGTACCATGCATGTTTGACATCCTGCACGACCTTCCGCTGGGAAGACATCCCTTCCGACGACTCCAACTCCACCTTCCTCTTTTAGGTCAGTACTGGTAGACCTAGACCGTAGATACCTGGGTCCATGGGCTGACAGGGGTTAGATTTTCATGCCCTTTCACATCCCTTGTGCCCTGCTACTGCACAGCTACTTAAGACTAGGTTCATCTTGCACGACATTACTAAGGATACTAATGATTGGTTCTGTAGCTGTACTTCATGTCTAACCTCAAAAGTACTTCAATACACGGATTCAGGAGTGGGTACCAATCCTCAACCTCAGTGTTGCTTTCCCCATGCTCACGTTGAAGCTGTAGGTCCTCAACCCACATCACAAGGACATCCATATCCGTTTACCATCATCGACCACTCCACTCGTCCTGAGGCCATTCCCAAGGTGTACAGCTGCCTTACTCTCAAGATGGATAGCTATTCCTGAGCATATTACTTCTGACAGGGGTACCACTTTCACATCTCAATTGTGGACATCATTGGCGAATCTCCTGGGAATCATCCTACGTCATACAACCGCCTACAACATTGCTGCTAACGGAATGGTTGAATGTTTTAATCACACCCTCAGAGTAGCTTTGATGTCCCACTACAAAGACTCCAACTGGTTTACCCAGCTTCCCTGGGTCCTCTTGGAACTATGCACTACTCTTAAAAGACTCCCAGCACTGAAATGGTATATGGCAACCTATTGATCATCCGTGCCAATTTTTTTCTGTCTGCCTCTTCATCCGACAATCTCCAGTGGTTACGTCACGTTGTGGGAAAATTTACTTCACACCGCCAGACTTACAAGCCATCAGCTAAGCAACACATTCTGACAGATCTGCACTTGGCAACGCACGTTTTTCTACACAATAACACTTGCAAGCCACCGTTAACACCCTTTACATGGGCCCTTTCCTTGTGATCCGTCAAACAAGGAAGGCATTTTTACTGAACGTTTGTGGCAAAGACCACCGCGTCTCCACTGATCACCTTAAAACTGCATATCTCTGGCAAGATAACCCGCCTACAGTATGCCTCTCAAGAGTAGGGTGCCCCATTCCAGATGTATATCATCTTTACAGGGGAGCCATGTACCGCATGTGTTTCATACACGCTCGTACAATGACGGTTCTGATTTTTTATTCTATCACTCACTCTCCCCTGCACTGTTGATACACCATTCTGTGTTATACTGGCACAAGGTTTAACATGTATGAATTTTTGTGACGTTCTTCATCAGACGTCGCTGTACATAAACTATGATTGTTTAATAAAAATTAGTTGCATTCACCTCGCCTCTCAGATATCACCTAACTACTCGCTAGCACATCACTGGAGTGAAAGCCAATTGTAAGCTACTTGTCATGGGCTTTAGCCTTAGCTTACACCTGGTTCATTGTTAATGACTACAAAGTGGAACAATAATCCATATGTTATGAAAATCTTTTACTGGTGAAGTTAAGAATAATAAAGGAATTGCAGTCAATTGGAGGATCAGTTATATATCTGAAAATTTTTGTTACTTCTACGTATGATCATAAGAAAATTAATTATACAACGGATATAACGTATATCGTGAACTTTGTGTAAATAAAGGACGAAATTTATGGAAAAAACCGGTAAATAAAAACTTTCACGACACATATGATTCAATAAAGAAGTTTTATATCAACCTAAGTCTTCTTGTATGAGACCCTTACACAAAGCTTGGCTATAAAGCTCTACAAAAGCAACACTTTGTATGACACTAAATACTTAAATATTTTGAGTTTGAGTGTGTGGAATCAAATGGGAAAAGAGATTTATGGGTAGATTGATTCTGTGCCAATTCCGGTTTGGAGAACGAGAAAGGTTGAAGGTGCTAGTCAACCTTAATACAAAGACAAGAGATATAGAGAAGGAGCGGCATATCTACCAAGTATAGATGTGAATGGAGTCTCTTTGGAAAAATGTCTAATAATGAGATTGATTCTTGAACATGCATGATTCCCACAGAGGAAGCACCATAGGTAGGCCTATACTTAGAGAAATAGGAAAATGAAAAGTCTATATTAGATCATTTTTAAAACAGTACAGGGAAAAGCAAGTTGGTAGATGTAATGGCGACAGAATGGGGGAGAAGGTGAAGGTATGCTTGATCAGTGCCTTATTGAAATACACTGTACGTGAATAAAAGGAAAATAGTTGAATGTATGGTTATAAATGTAATTTGATTGAAACAAGTATGTTTGATAAGAAGACAAGATAATTACATACGAGGAAATAGAGATAAGAAATGAGGTAGGATACACATAATTAAGAATTGCATTTAAGAATTATAAAGATATCCAGGGATGAGGTTATAAAGTTAGCTGGCAATTTGAAATGTAAATTGAACAAAATCATAATATTGTTGGAAATTAAAATTTACAGTCTGAAGGAATAAAAAAACAGAATATTGTCCGAAATAATGCTGCAACGCAAAAAAAAATCATTATAGTTGTACAAACGAATGGATAAGGTAGTTAAAAAGAAAGTAATATGGAGCATGATTCAAATCATGAAAAATACTGGATTGAATGTGAGCATTTACTTACATTTGGAAAAGCAAATAAAGATAAAATTGTTAATCACCAAGCAGAGGAACGCTGTCAGCAAAGAATGAAGTCCAATGTTGACAGAGTGAGAATTTTAAAGACTTGTTTAACATGGAGGAGAGAAAGGAGGTAGATCGGAAAAAGGCAGTAACGAAAGGAGTTCGAGAAATTTTTAGCATGCTTTTTAAAATGACTGTTGAAAATACTTTAAAGGGAAGAAGTGGGTCGACGAATGGAAATCTACCGGTATTAGATGGAAATACACTTCGGTATGACAGGAAATTGATGAGGGCTTTTAAATCATGACTTGGAAAGGTAAAGGTTCCAAAGAAACAGCCGCAAAAAAAAAAAAAAAAAAAAAAAAAAAAAAAAAAAAAAAAAAATATTGCTCCTTTTTACATAAGTAAGGTAATAAGAATTTATGAATTTAAAAATTATAGAACCATATCATTAGTTTGCATAGTGGGAAGATATATGGTGCAATTTGGGTGAAAAACTAAGCAGTTGAATGAAAGCTTGATAAAAGAAGTGCGATGTAGGTTTAGACCAGAATGAGGAAGCTTACATAAAGTCCTTATCAATAAACAGTCAAATTAAAAGTTTCAAAATAAGTGAAAAACTATATATGGTACCTTATGTGGACATCCGGAGGTCTTGTAGAACAAAATGAAATACAATGTGGAAGGCAATGAAGATATATGATGAGTACTTAGAATTTTCAAGGGAGTGTTTAAATATGTAGAGGGAAGGTGACTGGCTTGGTGCCAAAGCTGCTACGAAAAAACTAAAGTGATATATTTCCTTGTCTACTCAAAATCTTTGTCGATGGAAAGAGAGTGGGAAATCTTTAATGGATGATAGTAGGAAGTAACTGAATGCAGAAAATTTCCAGGATAGGAGATGTGTTTACGGGAACCAGATTCCAAGACTGAGGAAGTGTCTAAGGCAGCCAGAATGGAAATGGACAATAAATAGGTTCTGACCCCATAAATTAATTTGATTCAGAAGTGAAGTGTAGATTAATATCGATTAAAAAAAGTTAAAGCTGTTGTGGTGGCCGATATGGTAACATCCCTGACTGGTGAACGCCAGACTGGGGTTCGAGTCCCACTCAAACTCTTTATGTTCCTTTGGTTGCTACAATCTCACCATCCTTGTGAGCTAAGGATGGGGGGGGGGGGAGCCTATAGGTCTATCTACCGAGTCCTGAAGAGGTGAAGAGTGGGCTTGGGCGCTGGTCAAATGTATACATTGTCAAGTCTCTAGGGCATTGTCCTACTCGATAGAACAATGTCACTGTCCCTTGCCCCTGCCATTCGTGAGTGGCTTTTACCTTAAAAAGAGCTTTTGGAGGAATATATAAGAGAAACCAAGGTTTAAGATGGTGTGAAATGCAAGAATTTTGAAGTGTAAAAAGTTTCTGCTTAGGTGGAAAATTGGATTTATGATTATTTAATTTCATGAATTTATGATCCAGAAATGATGAGATGAAGGAGAGAAGATTTAAAATGTATCGAGTAAATAGAGACTTCCGACCCTGTTACCTCCCGAGTACATGGGTTGTAAGTATGAAGTAACTAGTGTTTTAAAACATACTAACCCCTCGTACGTGATGTGCTTAATTCATGATCAAGTAAATGTGCATAAGACAAAGTAATAAAGATAATAAGAAGGAAAAAAATTGTGTAAGCGTACTGTGAATTCTAAATTCGATGAAATAGGATTATGAGATGAAGCGGATAATCTCTCCGTTACTCAGACACATCAGAAAAGGACTGCAAAAGACGTTTAAAAGTATGCAAATCATGTCATCGTAGCTTATTAGCGAAGAGGGTAAAAAAGAGCTTTGCTGAATATATTAACGTCTGCCAGGAAAGTCTGAAAGTAGGGAGTATGAAGCAACCTACATCTGAATTTGATTTAAAGCAGCATCTTGAGTAACATTATACTTGATAACGTAAAATGGTTTCGGAAATAAAATCACAATACATGCGGAATAATTTCACCCGATTGATTTACGGGTAAAGGCGAATTATGACAATAATGAATGTTTAAAAGCTGAAAAAATAGGTCTAAATAGTCTTTCCTAAATTCCTAGATATACGTTTGATCGATTTTGAAAAAGCAGTAAAATAGCGTAGATGTTATGAAGTAAATATGTAATAACTATAATAATGCTGATAATTAAACCGTTAGTAGAATTGAAGAAAGTATTAGGCTATACGAACAAGAATAATCGGAGAATTTAGTAGATTCATTAAATAGGCCATTATGCTAATTCATCTGTACATTGTGATCAGACTTACGTTACCTAATTATAATAGTTAAAAGAAGGATATAAATTACTTTTTTTCTTTCATTACAATATTTTTCTTTCCCTAATTCCAAGTAATATCTTTGAAAGATCAGATTTCATGTACCTAACGTAACAAGAATGTGTATGTTAAGAGAAATTTGTAATCAGATATGTCGAATAAATATCTATAACCAAGAAATTTGTGAATCTTAATTGTTATATCAAGATTCTGTTTCTATTCTTGCCTTTTCAACGGGTATATTTAAATATGGAACTAAAGCGCAGACATGATGCCAATGTGCATGTAGGGTATACCTTATCTATTTGATAGTGAAAAATAAATATTATTAGGCGTATAAACTTGGAAAAATACGAAATGATAATAAATAACATACTGAAACCAATATAAAAAAATCTTTTACGATAATAATGATAACACAAAAGCATATTTGTATCGTCTTATCATAATAGCTATTTCAAGGTGTTAATAAATTTTAGTGTTGACGTTTCATTTAAGAACAAAAATATACCATATAAAGCGTTTATAAAATAATTCTCTAAACATTACTGAACGATGTGCTTATCGAAAAACTTAGTTTACGTAACAGTTCATATTAGGTAAACTGTTAATTCAAAGGGGAACATGAACACCTTAAAATGGATTAGATATGCGCAAGATAACATAAATTGTTTGTCATGTCAGAGAAACAAAATAGTCTATTAATTGGAGAGATGCTAAGAACCAAGTGTATTCTAATATGCTGTAACGGAATTTAGAGTTTTAATAAGTAAATCAGTGAGAACACAAATTTGATTAATTTATTTCTAAATAAATGTACATAATGAATTTACATAATTTTTTGTTTTGGATGTAAATTGTCTTTAAAAGGCAACGCAATACGTCACTATTGACACGATTTCCAACTTCTGTCTCATACGAGCAGAAAGGGCTCACCTACTCTTTTGAGGTCGCATTGATTCTCAGTCTGTATGTTAACGCTTGATGCTTAGAGACTATACCAGTCAATAACACATTGACTACTATTTTTTTTCTGCATCTTCATTCACACACTTACAATCACAATATATATATATATATATATATATATATATATATATATATATATATATATATATATATATATATATATATATATATATATATATATATATATATCAGGAAACCTTGGTATGGACACTGAAGAAGTTAAAACTGCTAATCAGCCAATATTGTAATTGTGCTTAAATAACGCTCTAAATATTCCCATTTGTACCAAAACGAAGCAACCATATCACTAATAACCTCTTCAACTTGTGCAGAGTACTTGATTTAACTACCCTGATATATTTTTACAATTGGTAGCAGATATGTTTTCAAATGTATGGTTATTCCTAAATTAATGATTGTTTTAACAAAAACCTAAAACTCTCCAAATTTCAGTAATAGATTAAACATTGGTTCCTATTGTATATGAATATGCATGTATCCTAAGTGATTCATATAAGTAATACAAATTTACTTACTTTACTTCGACGGCTGTTTTTCCGGTCCTATACAGCAGGGGAACCCTACTCTCTCTACTCTCTATAGGGCCTCCACTATCATTTTATCTTGTTCATTCAGTTAAAGTAGTTGCACAGTCTACATTATTCATCAACTGATATGATTCCAATAACTCACTAAATGCTAAAGCATCAGGATTTAATGCATCATTCATCCAAAGATTGAATTCTTCAGAAATAACTAATTAATTTTTCACCCCGATAATCATCTCAATGAGTTCACTGAAATTTTCAAATTAGATACTAGCATCTGTTTTCGGAGGGTTGTAAACTGTTACAATGGTATTATTGTTTATTTCTGTATATTCAAAGCTTGTTACACTAGTTCTTTTCAAAATTTTGAGATTTGAGTAACTTTTATGAATGAAGAGCCCGACACCCTCAAAAGACCTACCCTCTCTTGGAATGTGAAAGGTGTGTGTGTGTGTGTGTGTGGGGGGGGGGGGGGTTGTCATTTCAGTGATCTTAGCCTTGTCCAAGTTATTTAACCATGTTTCAAAAAATGCTAGTATGTTCAAATATTTTCCGTTCATCAATTCTCAAATTTGAATAGTTTTATTACCCACAGATTGTATATTTACATAGCCACAGTTTATGACGTCATTAGTATCTATGATCAGTACTTTCTGCTAGTCATTTCAATTCCAAGTCATATGTTTGGCAATCTCTTGAATTTACTATGTGGTTGTTTGGTTTGTTTAACTTTGTGTAGTTAATACACTTTGGCATAATAGCGAATCACATTCCTTGGTGGGATTATTTTCCTGAACATTTACCGTAGACTTTATCATTCTTAGACTTGCAATCTTTTTCAAGATGTCCATACCTTTGACAGTGGTAGCAGGTGATCACGTGGTATCTATCACGTATGTTATAAGTACCCTATCGTAGCATAACTTTGTTCCCATTATCATGAATAGCCCTCCAAACTTCAGAATCACATTTAAGCACATAGAGTAGGTAGTCCCACCTGCAGCATTTTTCTTCAGTACCACACTCATCTTCTCTTCTATATTTTGGATTTGGTCCAGGTAACGATTTCTTTGAATAGGGGCATTTACTCCGTCATCTTCATTATATTTATCATTATTTTCGGTTTTAATTTTCCGATTTTTCTAGTCTCATTGTCGACAACCATTGTCTGAATTTTGTTTGCTGCATCCTCTGGTTGTTGCATTTGTTTCTTTTCCTTTGTTGGCGCATGTTATTTTTTCTTGTTTTGTGCCCACCAGTGTTTGAAGTATTTCCTTAATTGATAGATTTTCAACTTTCTCAGTGAGGTCAGTGGTCTGGGTGGAGTTTGCTGTGCGCGCGCTGAGCTCCGCAACTTGTTTTTCCAATTCATCAATTCTCGCCTTTTGTGCACTCAAAGTATGGTCCGTCACTCTCAATTGCTCCTCTAATTCTAACATAAGTAACTTAGCTGTTCTCACTTCATCAACGCAGTATAGACATATCCAATTCATATTTGATACTTCTTTATCACTGATACTTGTAATTATACACACACACACACACTTCTTATATCCTATCCTCTTCCTTGTGCCTCTGTCCGTGGTTTGACATTCAGGGCAGTACTGGGGGTAAGGGTAGACATGATGTATTATTTCTTCTCCCTTTTGTCCCACCATGAAATCAAATAATATTATTGTTAAAGGTTTTAAAAACGAGAAACACTTGCTAAAAACACGGCTCAGGGCGAGTGGTGAACAGAGCTCCGCGGAAAATGTCTTCACTCGGTGCCGCCTCTATTTAGACAAATTACGTAATAAAATCCTTGAAATAATTAAGTAGGGGTAATCAAAATGGTCCCAACTATGCTAGTAGAAGAGAGTCAGAGATGAGAGGTTCACGCCTAGCTATCTCAATGAACAAAACTGAAACAGTAGAAATCAGAGCAATGTAAGCAACCTCTGAAAGAGAAATGGCAATTGACGCTTCACAGTTTTTGTGACTCGGGACAGGTAGATTTACGCCTGATGTGATTTTATCACTTCAGAAAACTAAGTCATAAAAAACGGGTGTATTAAATCTATACCACCTTCATCCAAATAATGTTGATTTGAATAAAGGTGGTATAAATTTAATACACCATTTGTGATGCAAAACTTTTTTTTATATATAATTTTCCTCTTAGTCATACTGCACGTAATATATTCACTTTTAATCAACACATTATACAAAGAATATTTTGATACTAGATATGGGTACAACCGACCAAAAGTACAAAACTAACTTGCACAAATCAACTTTTATTAAACTAGTTAAAAAGATAATACAAATGAATCAATCTTATACCAAATATAAGGACAACTGATAAAGACTTTTTAAATGAAAGTGTGCGTCTAATAAATGAGTAGAGTCCAAAAAAAAAAAAAAAGGATAACTTATTTTAGCATTATAACTAAAATAAGGTTTCTGATTTCGTAGAACGTTCTGTTTGAAAAAAGAAGAATCGCGTTTGCAATGTCGCTACTGAAAAACATCACGAATACAATTTACTTTTATTTTTCTTTCAGTCACCAAGTTCTGGCAATCCGATTTGTCATCAAGAAAACACGTTCGTTATGAATATAACTTTTGAAGTCTCACTCTGGCAACGGAGGAAAAATTCACAACTTTGCCAACTTCAAGTACAATTCTTATTTTCTGTCACCTGGATTCCTTATGATCTTAAAATCATTGTGTGCAAAGCTATTTTATTCCCTTGCATATTCTTAAGATAGATCGCATTAAGGGTGGAAATTTTAAAACAAAAGTTGCGTTTTCTAATGTACGACATTAACTTGATACCTTAGGTTTCAAAAATTCTCATGTTTGTGGTGAGGGCAATTATGCAAGTTAAACACTTAAGAAAATCAATAATAACCATTACTTACTATAAATGTAGACGAATGTCCTCAACGATCCAGGAGCAGCTCTGATCAACCTGAAAAAATACAATGATTAATTATTAAATTTCTATCACTAAAAGGAAAATTTAGACATGTTACGTGCAAATTCTAAAGCTCTAAATTATTAGACATACAGGAAATAAAAAAATCTGCAATGTATCTTATGTATATATCCCAATAGAATTATTTTAGGAATTTCACAACAAAAAAATTAGTAGTCAGTATAGCTTCAAAAATACATATAAATGCATGAAATTCTTTTGTAGAAATTAGGCCAATATTTTCTTTTGAAAGTAGACTTGCATACGAAACATACTCATACATTGATTTCCGTACGCAAAATAAAAATGAAAAGTGTCATAATTAACAGTATGGCAGTGATGATTTAACAGTAAATGAACAACATGTGACTTGAAAAGATAAATACTGTGAACGAACAAGGTAAAACGACAGTGGAGGTCCTGTAGAGAGTGGGGCTCCCATGCTGTATGGGACCGGAAAAGCAGACATCAAAGTAAAGTAAGTAACATAGAGCTTATGGTTTTGAAAAACCAATTTGAAAAATTAAAATGATTCTCAACGAGGTTCAAAAAGACCACAAGACATGCTATGGGCGAATGTCACTCGCGGCCCTTATCCAGCTGTGTGTGGGAGGGGGGAGGCATAGGGGTACCACAAGAGATAGGTCTTTATATATATATATATATATATATATATATATATATATATATATATATATATATATATATATATATATATATATATATATATATATATATATATATATATTTTTTTTTTTACAGTATGCATCCATCCATACATACATATTATAACAACAGATTTATTCCGTGGAAAACTTAGCTATCGGAAAATCTATTTCCATCATCAGAGCATAAAAAAATAGATACACTGTACAAATATAAATTAAGTTTGATAAATATTCAAAACGAATATTCTAAAACTATGTGAAATAAAATGACTTGGACCCATAAAAATAAAATCTAAATAAAAAAAAATCTAAGACCGCTGTAAACTCAGGTTCAGGTTCAGGTTCTGGGGTGAGGCATAGCCTTTACAACGGCGCCTCTGTGTCTTTTAGTTTTGTGTGTTCCTTATTTTCACTAGTTTTTCTCTTTTCATCCACATTTGTTGTAGTATATTTTTCTTATTTTCAATATTCTCTTCACAAAAAAGGAATTTTCCAACTGTTTGTGCACTATCTTCTTCGTATGGTTGTTGAAGCTCGATTGCTTTTATTCTTATATCACTAAACTGTGGACAATATAATATAAAGTGGTTAGCATTTTCTTCTACATCACAGAATACACAGTTTATATTTCCATCTTGGTGTCTGTTTCTTATATTCAAGCCCAATGAGTTTGTCCTTGCTCTAAATAATAAAATTGACGAAAATGTATTGTCATACACTTCCTCCTCCTTGATTTCACTTTTCCAGTTTTTATACAAAATTAAACTCTCCTTACACTCCATTTCACTCTTCCATTTGCTTGTGTCCCATTCTCTTGTTCTCTTCTTTATGTCCTCTTTCGTACATCTCTTGACTTCTCTCATCGCCATCCCACATTCTTCAGCATACTTCTTCACATGCATCCACCACTTCCTCTCTTTTTCTTCCATATCATTGACTATTGCTGTAAGTAGGTCCTTTTCTCCCTTAAAAATGCTATTAAGGTACCTCAGCTTACCATCCATTACCGTTGTTTTCATAGCTGATGCTCCTACATCCCCTCTCAAGGCTACAATTGCTGTATTCTTTACAGCCCCTAACATCCTTCTATACACTCCATTCTCTATTCTCTGCAACTTTTCTATTTCCGTTTCTGTTAAGTTAATCACATTTGTTCCATATAATATAGAGGGTAGTGCTACACTTTTCCAGTATGTTTTTCCTATCAGTATCTTATTACAGCTTTTTTCTATGATCGAATATGTAAGATTGGCTAGCTTTTGCGCCTTAACTATCATTTCACTTTTCTGTGTTTTGAACATATTCCTACCATCATCTACCTTGATACCTAGGTATTTAATATTGCTTACTACTCTTATTCCCTCTATATTATCTGGTTTCTCCTTCATATTATATATAAGTATGCTACTTTTGTCTCTATTTATGTCTAAACCACACTGCTTTCCTATATCTATCACTTTCCTTATGTTTAATTCAGCATCCTCTATATTCTCAGCAAGCACTAGGACATCATCAGCAAAAAATAATACTACTAGCTTTATAATATCATTTTTAAAACCATTACCTTCCCTTTCTACTTGTTTTATAATCTGATAAGTAATTAATTTGAATAATGTTGTAGAGGCAGTACAGCCTTGCTTTATTCCACTACTTACGCTCAATTTTTTTTCTACTCTTTCCCCTATGTCTAACGTAGTCGAGTCTCCCACATACACTACAGCTATAGAGTTAATTATACTAGTATGTACTTTGTATTGCTTTAATGTTTCTATCAGTGCTTCCCTTTTTATGGAATCGAAAGCTTTTTTGAAATCTAAAGAGGCCACTATGAGTTTTTTCTTATTTTTGAAAGTTTCTTCGACCATGTATTGTAAGATGAATATATTATCCTCAATCCTTCCTCCTTCTGTAAATCCCGCTTGACTATCCTCTATGGCATTATTACTTTTTAAATGCCTTTCTATTTCATCCTTGATAAAAGCCATGTATATTTTATATGATACATTTGTGAGTGCTATAGGTCTTAATTCCTTTGCTGTTGGCTTGTTTTTCTTTTTTAACATTTTTGTTCTGGATTCTTTCCAGCTTTTGGGTTTTTCTTTGCTGGCTAGTTCCTCTTTGTAGCAGTTCACTAGTGTATTCTTGCATATATCACTCATCATCATTGCTTTGTAGTAGTCTGGCTTTAGTCCATCTGGCCCTGCTGCTTTACCTTTCTTCAGACGTTTTAAGCATTTTTCTAATTTACCTTTACTCATTTCAGCGGCGGGCATGGGTTTAATTATTCCTTCGACATTAAGTACAGCATCGTAATGCTCCCTTAGATGTTCAGGTATACTATATTCATTTACAGTTATAATGTCGTTTTCTCTTCTCAAATTATCCAGGTATTCACTCTCCTCCTCCTCATTCCAGATCTCAGTTATTCTATTTTCATGTGTGTTGTAGACTGTTTTCCAAAATTTTACTAATTCTTCTTTAGCCTCTTCATTTGATAATTTATTTCCTCTCTCTCCATATAATTGTATTGCCTCGCTTTTTATTTCTTTGCTATTTCTTAATTTGTTTATGTTTTCCCATAGTTTATTGTTTTTATCATCTCTTATCTCCCTGGTCTTCTTTTTCTCATATAACGTTATGCTCTCTTTCACCAGTATTTGTACTTCTTTCTTCTTATGATTGTATTTTTCTTCTAATTCTCTTTTTATCCTAATATCTTTTTCATTTCTCTTTTTTCTATTAAGTTCCTTTCTTTCCTTAATCTTTCTTCTTATTTCCTCGGTTACCCAAGGTTGTTCTTTGGTCTTCCCTTCATTTGTTACCCTTCTCCTATATGTTTTAGCCAAATGCTCTTGTTTCATTTCTGCCATTATTATGTTAAGCTCATCAATATTTTTTACATCCTTGGTGACAAGTTTTCTCTCTATAGATTTCACATATTCGTCTATATCTCTTGCGTCACTACTATAATATGTAATTTCTTCCCACTTCCCTTTATTGTAATTATTTTCACTATTTGTTTTTGCTTCCAATTCTACTGTTATTAAGTTGTGATCTGATATATCTAATACTGTTTTATCTTCATCTATTTCCATACATTTAAATTTTTTATATAGCATATTATTCGCAAGTACAAAATCAATAGCACTATGCTGATCTTGTCTATTCCACGTGTATAGTCCTGAGCACCTTTCATCCCCATTTAATAGTGTTAGGTTGTGGTTACCCATCCAATCTAGCACCATTTCCCCATTTCTGTCTACTTGTTGGTGCCCAAGAAAACCCACGTGGCCGTTAAAATCCCCCATAACTAGCAAAGGTGTTGTTTCTCCTGCTTTTTGTATTAAATTTTCACATTCCACTTTCAATTCTTGATCTCTTTTTCTATCTTCTTCTGTATTTCCTGCTGCGAAATATACCAGTATTATCAGGAATACTAAGCTGTGGATTTTGCACTGTACCATTATTATATCGCTATGTTTGGTTTCTATTTCCTCTACTTCAGTGATGTTATTGTTTTTAAAAATTAACATTAACCCTCCACCCTTTTTGTCTTTAAAATCCCTTCTTTTTTCTAACTTTAACAGACCTTTACTCAGCTGTATTTTATCTATTTTTTGGTGCGTTTCTGTCAAACAAAATATATGAACTTTATTTGTGTTCATCTCGTTTTCTATTTCTATTAATTTCTGCTTGGTTAGTGCTTGGATATTTAACAGGCATATTCTTATACATTGGTTAACTTTTTTGTCTAAATTTATACCTTTCCTAATTCGCTCTGCTTGCGTTTGCTTCTTGACGAAAATTGTCGTTTCTTACTAGTTCTCCTCTCTTTATGTACCACCCCTGTTCTCCATTTTCTTTTTTCTCTCTTAATTCCTCTAGCAGCTTCCTTTCTTTTTCCCTTTCCCTGAAAGTGAGGTCAGGTGCAATGAAAACTTGTCTCAACTCCTCTTTTGTTGATTTCTTGAGGTGTTTCCCCCTTGCAATTACTCCCCATTTTTCCTTGGTGCTTTTAAGCTTAACTAGCAGGGGCCTTGGTTTTTGTCTTTGTCCTTGTTCCTCTCTCTCTTCCCTTGGTTTGCCTAACCTACCCACTTCTTCAATTTCCACATCATTCATTCCTAACTCGACATTAATCAAACTCCCACATTTATCAAAATCATCTCTCAGCTTTTCATTATTATCAACTTTTGTACTTTCTTTTATATTGAAAATTACTATATTGTTTTTCTTTTTCTCCTTTTCCCTTATTTCTATCATCTCTGCCCTGACTTCCTCCCTAACTTCTTCTCTTGTCAGCTGACCCGTTCCTATCATATTTTTATCCACCAATGACCTAATCTCCTTTTTTAACTCATCTACCGTATCCTGCAGCCCTATGAAATTATCCCTGAGCTCATCATACTGTTTCCTAAGTTTCTTGTTTTCTGCCTTCAAGTTTTTGAAATCCCCCCTGCACCTACCACAGAACCATCGGGCATGTTTAGATTCACTGATTTTCTTATATTCACTCCTTTCTAATTGACCACAGCCTATGTGAAACCATACATCACACAAATCACATTGTATCGCTTCTTGGTTCGATCTTACCCCTTTTTTGCACCATCCGCAGTCGTTTGGACCAGCCATCCTTTCTTCATGGTCAGAGTCACTTGAATATTCTTCCTCTCCTTTTCCCCCTTTCACTTCCTTCCTTCTCACACTCACACCCACTGCACCTTTCACTGATTCTCTCTTAGGCACCATGTTTAATATATTTTGAGCTTTGTTATGTTATATTATTTTAGCGGCTTTATAATTATCAGAACACACGTGTTTACACCTTTGTTGTGGCTCCACAACACAAACAAATGAAAATCAAATACAGGATACCTCGTATGTTGTCCAGGCCAATTTGGGTTTAAGTTAGTGTTGGTATATTGCCTCCATTATTATAAGGTCCAGACCACTCTGCGAAGACTTCAAAATGGAAAAATTCTGCTTGGACATTGGGTAGTCCTCACTTAGGGAAAGGTCTCTAATAGCAGAATGGGATGGTTTTGCCATATAATTATCTGTTCTAAGTGAAAGGCTGAAGTGCTTTTAACTTTCCCAATACTGTATATGATGCATTACAGCTATCACACTTACATTTATATATGACTCCCGAACAGAGATCACCTGAGACCCGATCTCTAAACTTGAAAAATTTAATCATTGCATTTAAGGGGTGGAATACAATCTTCAGTGATACCTTTAAATAAAATCCAAGTACAATTCTACTGTAATGATTTCTCATCGTAAAACTGTGGGACCCTAAATATGGAATTGTAAAGAAAATATTTCTTTTTTTTTCCGAGGAACATTCGGTTGCTTTTCATATGGCGTTACCATACGTTTGTTTAGCGTTTTCCGTAGTTAAGTATTAGTACAATTAAAAACAAATCCATTACTGTGAAGTAATTATATGGCTAAACCACCCTATTCTTCTATTAGAGACCATTCGCAAAGTGAGCACCACCCAATGTCCAATCAGATCATTTCCATTTTGGACAACCTGGGCCGGAAAACATATTAGTTATCTTGTATTTGATTTAAATTTGTGTGAAATTATAGCGCTATCTCTTTGAATATATATATATATATATATATATATATATATATATATATATATATATATATATATATATATATATATATATATATATATATATATATTACGCAAAAGGTGTATAATTGCCAAATGTGTACATTTTGCAATTAATTTTGCCTATTGTGTACAATTTACAGGCACCAAGCGCTGCGAATTGTACACAATAGGCAAAATTAATTACAAAATGTACACATTTGGCAATTATTCACATTTTGCGTAATATATATATATATATATATATATATATATATATATATATATATATATATATATATATATATATATATATATATATATATATATATAAACATGTTTATAAAATTCCAAATGAACAAAAGTAAAATAATACTGTTATAGAGCAAACTTTTGCAAAGAAAATATCGATGAGGTGATAAAAGCTTTGCTGCAATTTCAGTAATACACCATTCGCATGCAGCAGTGTTCTTATTGCTGTAATGTATTCCCAATACTAATAGTCATATGATAGTTTTAAAGCAGTTGTAAAGGTATTGATACTATTGGAAATACCGGAATCTCTTTTTAGGGGATATCGCGTTCACCTTGAACTCTAGACATAAAAGTTTTATTTTTCAATTATAAATTATAGTCATCCTTCTTTAAGTAAATATAAATAAAATAATCCCACATGGTACAATTAACAAACACAATATACATATTTCTCAGGAGAAATATATCCACAGTTTTTTAATGCAAGTCAATATTTGGTCGAAACATTAACTAACAAATCGCTAGATATTTCTTTGATTTCTAGCTCTCGGTCTATATATAAATTATTCATATAATTCTATAAATTTATGTGTCCCTTTGGGAATACTTTGACTAAATCTTTATACCTATGCTTGTGACAGTCATCATGAAAGGAAACAATGTATTCCCAATTAACGTGTGTACAGTTGGGCACACCACGCTCTTGGGAAGTGCACCCTGTCACACTCTCACCGCATGGCGAGGTACCAAACAGATAAGTTTAGGGAGAAATGACATCAGTGGTCGTCGGGGTTTTGCACAAGAACTCTCTCTCCTCAGTAAGGATGTGACAGGGGTCACTTCTACAGAGTTAGGGGAACCAAAAACTTTTGTGTCCAACTGTACATTCAAATACAAAATATGGTATAAAGTACTAAATCTTGAAACGGAAGGAAAATTGGGATCGAGGAGACCATTCTTTACCGTCATCGAAAATGAGGAAATGTATAGGTTATCAATAAGGAGTGACAATTAATCAAAATCAACAATCAAGTACATACAGGAGCATAAAAGTATGCACATCATCCACACGCTTGTATACAGATAAAAAAAGAAATACTCATGCACAAACGAATATATATATATATATATATATATATATATATATATATATATATATATATATATATATATATAATAATAATAATCCCACTTTTACAAAAAAAAGATGTATTGAAAAAAGATTACCCTTTTAATACATACAGTATTAGATCCGAAAACCGCAAAAGGGACTCAACCAAAGCCTCTGGCCCTAAATGATGATAGTATCATTGAATCGTTCATGTGGGTAAGGGAGAAGGGACAGATTTGTCATCAAGCTTTCAAATTGTGCTGCAAACAAATCTTATTGGGGTCCCAGAACTATTCCATCTATATAATATTACCATGACTTCTATATCTATATAAAAAAAATCCTGCTGCTTGGCATGAGGACATTTAAATATCCCCTTACTTTAAAGTAAGATCCTCAAGACAGTAACTGACGGCCATAGATCGCTACCAGCTCACTATTGGGAACGGCAATGATCACCAATGACGTCAGAAAGTCAGAACCACGATCTATGGAGCGTGGTCAGAACTGAGAACGCTACGGACCAGGGTTAAAAGAATATTCTTTTAACCCTGCTATGGACAATAGCCTCACTGACGTTTTCATAGTTTGGCCAATAAATGGTGAAACTGGCAGGCTTACGTTTCTAGGAATAACATGTTTAGCGTATGACATATAACTGCTTGTTTTTTGTTTTTGTTCCACGTGAATGTCACCTGTATGGATTTACCATCTCCAAACAAATCTTATGTTGTATTTGGGTACATTATCATGTAATTGGTCTAAAGTCTAATTCTAACCATTTTACAGTTCATGTAAAATAGTTGGAATTTGTTTATAAGAGCATGCTCTCCATTTACTCCAATATTATGCAATCCTGAAGCTCTCTTTTTTTTTTTTTACATTAATTAAGAGGTTCTTTAAATGCTGGAAAAGCAAAAAATAGAAAGATATGTTGCACAAAGGGGGAGGGGGAGGGGTTGGTTGAGGAGGTACTAAACGACCGGGAACCTTCGTCGTTGACATAGTTAATCAAAGAGAAGTTTGTGACGTCAGCAGACATTTGGTATATTAAAAATATATGCTAAATTAAAAATAGAGTAATTACTCAAAGATGTAACTATTTGCGAATTGTATACTTTATATTTGGTAAATATTTGATAATAAATCTTATTAAAGTGTTTTTTTTTAAAGAAACTATCTTGAGAATGACTAGTTTTCCCAGACGACGTTTTGCTACACCAATGCTATCTGTTGACCATTGCCTAAGGATGCCTGTCAATTTCCCGCCAATGAATACAGACATACGCTGCAAAAATAGTCATTCTCATATAAAGTTTCTTTAAAACAAAATAAGATTTGTTGTCAAGTATTTACCAAATAGAATATGCAATTCACAAATAGTGACACTTTTGAGTAATTGATCCATTTCTAATTTAGTATATATTTTGAATATACACCAAATGTCCGCTGACGTCACGAACTTCTCTTTGATTATGCTGACGATGTCGGTTCCAGGTCGTTCAGTACCTCCTCAACCAACCCCTCCCTCTCCCCCTTGTGCAAAATATCTTGCTATTTTTTGCTTTCCCAGCATTTAAAGAACCTCCTAATTATTGTAGAAAAAGAGGAGAGCTGCAGGATTGCTTAATTTTGGAGTAAATGCAGAGCATGCTCTTGTAAACTAATACCATATGGTTAAAAAGGTTCTCCTTGCACTTCTTCCAAATTGCTACAATTATAATACTTCAGCGCATTTTGTTTTTATTCAAATCTTGCTGGTCACCATGACAGTGATTTCTTACTGCTTCTGACAAGAAATGACCAAATAACTCCATTACCCAAAGTTCGACTGCGTTTAATATCTGTGTGTAAAACAGTCTTTGCCTGTGGAACAAGTATAGAGACCATGATGCTAAGCTAGATATCGTACCATTGTTTGTTGCCAAGTCCAATGCTTTTGGTTTTTGCAATTCTCACATCATTGCCGCCCATTCCTGCCACCCTGTGCTTATCCGACGGTCACTGTCAGGGCGCATGAAAGCACCTTAAAATTGGTCACTATCTTAATACATTCTTTAAACTTTTCTGTAAATTTTTCTGAGTGCATGCGTATTTTTTTTCAACACACAAGTTTAGGTTTTTTGAAGTTCCCTTTAATTTTTGGCATGGTGTCATGAGAGATTTTCGAGGATACTTCTTTAAGGAAATATATCCTTGACTTTATTATTCAAATTGAAATTCATATTCCGAGGTAGCCTTCTGAAACTCTCAAAGACTCGTAACCTATAGGCTAGTAGTTTTTGCCTCCCTCATGGAAGTGTCCATAACTTGACATC
>NC_090732.1:95932194-95972194 GCF_036898095.1 Palaemon carinicauda | reverse complement strand
TGTTCAGGAGGATAACGTAAAATATTGGTTTCAAAGTATGAAAAACAAATGTTTTTATCTTATGTATCCATCACTATAATAACCGCACCTCTGGGAAGGGTTTTATTCTTATTGGAGAAGAAAAAAGGCAACATATTCATAAGCAAAATAGGGCCCTGATGAAAGATCATATTTAACTGATGTTGTCCTCAGCAAAAATACCGTCAAACAAAGGCCACTCAATTCGTGGGTTTTGCAATTGCCTGGTAAAGCATAAACAAGAAATCATCTAAAATCTGTGTATATTTGATTTCTATTCCCACCTTTGTTTTCAATCACTAAAGATGCGAAATATAACATTGATAAGAGTCTAGAGCTATCTGATTTATTCAGTAATTCTGAAGCCTTCCGGATTTGCCATTCATCAATCACTGAATTGGTGTGTAGTCTTTTGCGTTCATAGGGGAAAATAATAGAATTGGTAGTCACATCTTTATATACTTCAAACACCACTTTCAGAGCAACTCGATTGTTTGACAGTAAAGTTCAGTAATATCAATAAAAATTTAACATATGTCATTTTATGTAATAATTAATACCTAAATCACCATCGTCCATCCAAATTGGAAATGAAATTCTACAGATAATTACCCAACAATCAAAAATGATGGAAAATAACGAGTTGCCAATGTGTAAGACTAATTAAGCTTGATCATTGAGTAGCCAATTTGATCGTGTGTGTGTATATATATATATATATATATATATATATATTGCGTTACTTTTAAACTAAAGATAATATGTTACCAACTCTTTAGCAGCAAATCTACACTCTCAAAAGGTTACTCCATGGCGGCAGGGTAAGAATTTGATCATTTATTTATTTACATTCTTCAGTACGACTTATCATCACATATGGTGCTGTTACTATACTATCTTCAACGTATCAATAATTTTGATTATGAAGGTTGGTATGAAAAGCTCATGACTCTCATGTCGTAAAGGGAACCAGTTTCACCTAGAAAATTAATTTGGTCTATACAATGACAATTTCTTATGCTAACCTCCTAAGTATAAAATGGTTATCTGCATAGTCATACAATTACAACTGTTTTCCGGGCCATTTTTAATAACAAATTCCAAACATTGTGAAGAGTTAAACTATGGGACTGTGCAATAAATTTTGTAGTTTCAAAATCTCCAAACCAAAATATTCCTGTGAGTCTGTACAATGAAACTGTTCCGTGGAAGAAAACCGGATTTTAGTTGGAGAGAAATATCGGCACGTTTTCCGAACTAGTCCGACCAGTTAACAATTATTTACGGTTGAGCTAAAAAAAAAGAAAGAAAAAAAAATGGCAGATCTCACCAGTGACGGCATCATGACCTATGCAACGTTGAGATGGTTTTCGTACATGTAAACTCCAGGGGACAATGTTTTACATTCTTGAATAAGAAATGACATCCTGTATTGTAAAGCTGAATGATGGATTTCAGCATTACTGGAATCGCAATAACATATGATGACTTACATCATTTGCACATATTTTCTCGTGATTTGCAAGGCATTAAAATGAACTGATTTTTACAAATATACAATATATATATATATATATATATATATATATATATATATATATATATATATATATATATATATATATATAATTAGGAATGATCGCAAAACGATGACTACTTTGTTATCATTTTAATCCTTGATATCCTTATTATTATAAAAATGTCACGATGAAACACAAAAATCTCCATATTCTAAAATTAAACCATTTGGATAAACAGGTAATGAAATACTCAAACGTGTGTGCCTTAAACAGATAGCATAAAATGGCTATCCTGAAAAAAAATATTACCTAATAACATTAAAGAGGGAATTAAGACAATTGAATAAATTACTGGAACAATTTCCTATGGATATCCCCAAAGCGCTAAAATAAAGATCAAAATATAACGTTCACTTGTACGCTATAGGCATCTGGAGCTTGCAAACTGCTACGGATGCATAAGTCAAACAACAACGATAAATGCTTCGTGATACCTCTAAGGTAAATTTCTCTGGTATATCACTCGGAGAAATATCCCAAGTAGAAAGATGCCTTTCAGGAACTTCCATCAGGACGACACCCCAAAATAGATTTTTCCTATATCAAAATCCATTTTGTTTGCAGGAAGGAGAAACTGGTGGATTTTGCCTTACCAACAATCGTCACTCCCAACAATAGAAAAAAAAAATCGAAGGGTACAAACCTCTTTCTCAATTGTCAAAGGAAAGGCGTACATGGATACTATCTTGGAGGGAAAACGTCCAAATTTTCAGCACGTGAGAAATTCGTTTATGTTGGGATATGCATTCAAGCTGTAAATTAAAAATGGTTTATTTTCGCTTTTTATTTTTTTTGGTCCGTTACGTAATTAAATATTTTAAACATTAAAACATTCAAGTGTTGTCGACCAATTATTCTGATTGGTGATCGCCAGACTGGGGTTCGAGTCTCGCTCAAACTCTTTCGCTTCTTTGGTTGCTCCAACATCACTATCCTTGTGAACTGAGGATGGTGGATTCAGGGGAGCCTATAGGTCAACCTGCTAAGTTATCAGCAGCCATTCCTGGCTCTCCCTGGTCCTATCTTCGTTGGAGAGGGGCTTGGGCGCTGATCATATGCAAATCTGGTCAGTGTCTAGTGGTGTGTTACTGTCCCTTGCCTCTATCATTCTTGAGCGGCCCTTAAATAAATATGCGAAATTTTTTTTCTTCTAAATTTGAAATAATCTGGCTAATAACAGTGGCAATGAGCGAGCTATAGCCTTGGAGTTACATGGCAGCATATCGAGTCCCCCACCCATGAGTTTAAGCTCTTACTGGAGGGGAGAGGGGGTTACGGCTGTGCTTGGGCCCCACTATAAAGGCGGGGGGGGGGGGGGGGGTTTGGGGGGTGGGGGGTGGGGGTGGGGGTGGGGGTGGGGGGTGGGGGGTGGGGTGGGGGGGTATTGACGTTCTCAAAATCAAATTTTCCGATGAAATTGAAACTAGAAACCAGACACCTTTAACCTCTACGTCTAAAGGGTAAAACACCATATGAAATAAGATAGCACTGTTCTTTTTGTTCTTTTAGAATACAATAAACAAAGTAATAATAATGCTGTACGTATGGATAATGTATAAACGATACAATAAGCGAATCAATATCGTACGGTAAGATTAGTTGAACCCTTTGCAGAATGGTTTTGATAAATCGGAAAATCAAGTTCACGTCAGTGGCTAAATCCACACGTTCGATTCGGTGCACTTCACATTCGGTATGATAATAATTACCGTTTGATATTGCCCTATTGTAGTGAGATGCAAAAAAAAAAAAAAAAAAAAAAAAAACTCCATACCCTAAAATCTTTCATACTGACAAATAGTCTCTGTGCCACAAACTTCCCCCATAATTTATCTCTGCAACTGTACTTTAAACATTAGGGACTGATTAATTGATTTAAAGTTTTCAGGCATCCTGACATTCAAACATTAGGGACATTTAAACAAAATGACATCCTTAAAATCATATTTAAACTAATAACAATAAAACAGGATACCAAACCAGACTTAGGAATAACATTAAAAATTTAATGTGTGTATATATATATATATATATATATACATATATATATATATATATATATACATATATATATATGTATATATATATATATATATATATATACATATATATATATGTATATATATATATATATATATATACTGACAGCCACCCACATTACAGTTCCATGGCCGGAGGTAAACTCCTTAAATTCGAAAAAGCCGTTAATGCCAAATCTTCAAACGGTCAGGCTCCTCCTCAACAGAGCAGTACAAGCCAAATTCCTTATCCTATACAATTCGTCCTCAACTGAATCAAAGTTTCCAGTAGCAATACTAATTGAATCAGTTTCTGGTCTGGTAAAAAATAAAATATTCGCATTCACTTAAGAGGAGGCAAAAGAAGGAAATACTGCCTGAAACTAAAATAGAAAATACACACTTATGACCACTCCTGTTTATTATTATTATTATTATTATTATTATTATTATTATTATTATTATTATCATTATTATTATTATTATTATTATTATTATTATTATTATTATTATCTAAGCTACAACCCTAGTTTGAAAACCAGGATGTTATAGGCTCAAGGGCTCCAACAGGGTAAAATAGCCCAGTGAGGAAAGGAAATAACTCAATAAATACACTTCATGAGAAGTAATGAATAATTAATATCAAATACTTAAGATCAGCAATAACATTGAAATAGATCTGTCACGTATAAACTATGAAGAGAGACTTACAGCAGCTTGTTCAACATTAGAGCCTTCGCTGAAAGTTTGAACTTATGAAGTTCCACCGATTCTTCTGTTCGATTAGGAAGATCATTTCATAATCTGATCACAGCTGGAATAAAATTTATAGAACACTGTTAAGTATTGAGCCTTATGATGGAGAAGGCATGATTGTTACAATTAACTGCATATCTCTTACTACGTACAGGATGGTACGGTCTGGGAAGATCTGAATACAAAGGACGGTCAGATTTGTAAAAAAAAATCTTCTGCAACATGCATAAAAAACAAGATGAACGACGGTACCAGAGATTAATATCTGGATCAGGAATAACAAATTTATTAGACAGAAAGTTTCTGTCCAACAAATCGAGAAGAATTTCAGCAGCTGAAGACCAGAAAGGAGAACAGTACTGGTCAAGGCAGAATGAAAGAATTAACACACTTCAAGACAGATTGCTCCCCGAAAATCTTGAAAAGACCCACTCAATAAGTAATTTTTTTTTTTTGGTGCCTTGAAGAAAAATAGACTTGAATTGTTTTTCAAAAGTAAATTTGCAATCAAGAATCATACTTAACATTTTAAGAGGCGCATAGAGTTAAAGAAACATTATCAAGGCAGAGATCTGGATGCTGAGGAGCTACTGCCCTTGATCTACTTGCAATCATACTTTGAATTTTGTTCGAATTCAATTTCATGCCTTATAATTTACACCGTGAACAAATTTCAGCTAGATCTCTATGAAGAGATTCAGCAACCCTAAACCTACATTCAGGAGATGGAATTGATGCAAAGAGAGTAGCATCATCTGCGTATGCAACGAACTGGTTCTCTAGGCCAATACCATATATGAGCATATAGTATGAAAGTAATGAGCCAAGAATACTACGCTGAGGAACATCAGATATCACATTCCTATGCTCACTATAGTGCCCACCAACAACAACTATTTGCGATCTATTGCTTAAAATTCAATAATGATGCTAACTAACATTAAACATGTTACATGAATGGATATGCTCTCAAAAGCACAAACCGTTGCAATTTTCATGTATGGACTAACCAGGTATCTGAATGATACATTTAGAGTAAGATTTTTAGAAATTTATCACAATAGCACTATTTTAATAGACAAAACTAAAAAAGAATGAACAAAAATTCAACTATAACCATCATGTCTTTGAAAACTTGGCAGCGAGAACCTGGCATCAAAAGATCAGTGATTTCTAACTTTTCAATAACTCCGATTTCTATTTTTTCTTATCTTATAGGAAAAAGACTGTTATGAAAACGTATTCAACTCATGATAGAAATATTTACCCAGTACACTAAAAACTCATGTTGTGGTAGTAGGAATTACCTTGGTCATGCTAAATTTCGAGTAAAATGTTTTCAGTAATTTACATTGAAAACCTCGGAATAAATAAAAATCGTTCTCCCAATTCCTTTGAACGAGATCAAATAAAAATGTACAATATTTAAGAGTTTTTGTGATTTAATATGATTAATGAAATGAAAGAGTTACGGACATACCTGGCGGCACATTTCGAAATGTTTTTCAATGAAACAGAAGAACGTTATTAATTAAGATTATAAGATTTTACTGAGAGCGATTCGTCGACTTATCTTTTAAAATTTATGGCAGATATTCTTTTCTTCTGGTTTTTACTATCTGCTATGTAATGAATCATTCTGATGTCGAACCCTCTCGTCTTATTCGTCAACTTTTCCCTTCCTTTCAGTCCTTGGACCGAAAATACTGCAGCATGAGGCTGAAGTACTGAAGAACATCGGGGCACTATTGAAAACTCATTTTAGATGAGTTATTGTAATAATGTAAGATTTAATCAAGAGAACGAAAGCATAAATCACAGAGGTATATCTCCCAAAATAAGAACATATAAATGAAAGAATATAACCGAAGTCTCCGTTAATCATTCAACAGCCTTATCGAATTTGTTTTCAAATCCGGCCACTTGCGGATAATCCAGATATCTCGCTTTCAAAGGAATGCTAATTAGGTTCAAGATGTGTCACCAGCGAACGTTGGTACTCGTCTCTGATGATGATTAATGTAATTATTAGTTATAACTGAATGGGCAGGTAATGAAGCAAGCCAAGGATGGAAACTGATACACTCAGAAATGGAGAGGGGGGGGGGGGTCATAGGGAGGCAAATGAATAGAAGATCTGACTGAGGGGATGGCATTCTACCCCCGACGTCCCTACTCCCAAATGAATTAACCATGAGAGTTATCAATCATGGCCGCCTTCAAGTAGCATTTCTGAGCTCAAACAAAGCTCTTGATTGTTGTAGTGAAGCCAAGAGCAACAGCCTATTCACGCGATGTCCAATGTGCATACAAATCTCTTTGGACTGTATGATATACGACGCAAATCATCAATTAACTTTTCGTGCGAAAATAAAGTTTTTTACCACTCAAGAAGAAGAAATCTTGTAACGTTGGGTTACAACTTTAGGCTAAGTTAAGGAAACTACTCATGTACCTCGAGTAAAGACATCTCAATAATTAACTAATTAACCTGTAATTAGTTAAAGGTGAACAATCGATCACACATAACTTTTGCAAGCCTACACAAGAATCAAGGGGGACATTTTGAGAGTCATCCTGGGTAAAACACATTTTTTTACAGATATTAAAGTCGTTGTTGAAGTTGCCATTTCGCGTGAATAGGATTGTTTAAGTGAAGTTTACTTATAGCACTTGAAGAGATTGTGTAAGAATTGGACTCTACTATCTATTTCCTTTTCTAGAGCATAAATAATGTAAATGAATTCGATCAACCTAGATACTGGAATGCTATCCTTAATTATATTCGGTTATGTACAAGCTAACGCGCAGTCACTCACACTCAGTTGAAACAAAGTTATTTGTGTCTTAATTTCTCCATTTTTTTTTTCTATCAAACGAGTGTAACCCACTTTTATAAACCTAGATGTTTATTAAGTTTGGTCAGTGAACATAGTACAATTTCTTGTCACAGTGGTAAACCTTTTTTGCTGTTATTTGTGACCGATTCTTATCTAATAATGTATTTCTAATTAAATGATTTCTTATATATCAGATATTTGTTTGTAGTTGCTTCAACAATTAGTTACTGATCAAACGACCCTCTCGCTGACCTTAATCTGCAGTACCATTTCGACAGCTTAAGTGATAGATATTCATTGGGAATATGTAAACCACAATATAGTTTTATAGCGTTCTTTGAATAAACAAACATGATTTTGAAAATCATGAATAACTTAAAATTTTTCGTCTAACATTCGTGAATAACAATCTTTCTCTTCAACGCCCCTATATTACTGCAATACATTTTGAATGAAGTTTGTATTTTATTAATTCCGTCATCTGCACAAACTAAAGATTAAGTTTAAATTTCAGGCTCAAGTGCCGTTAAATATACGTTATCGATAAAGATTTTCAAATTTTTTTATTTTTCAATTTTTTTTTTTTACTTTTGTACTGAAGTATTCATTATCTGTGTTAATTCATCTCTTTTTCTTACCAGTTAAAAAATTACAATACAATGTTCTCTCTAACAATTTACTTAATAAAGTCAATATTAAATAACCAAACTCTTTCAAATATACAACCCTAAGGGATTAATAAAACTTTGGTAATTAAAAGTAAATGTGATTGTATAGTGTTCAATTTTAGGTTTTATCTCCATGTTCATGACTAGAGAGAGAGAGAGAGAGAGAGAGAGAGAGAGAGAGAGAGAGAGAGAGAGAGAGAGAGATTAGAATATAATCAAATTAAAAGTTTGTATTATACGAGGTTGTATTAATCTTTCATCCGTCAGTCCCCTTTCTCTCTACTCTACATCTCTAGTCTTCTGCCAAAATCGCTTGGCACTCAGCCGACATATGACCCTATTTTAGAATGGGACACTGGTCACTGTTTCTTCGCATTTAAAATAATTTTATTCGAGCACTGAAATTCAAGCGTTAAAAGAATTAGGCAATGCCACCGTTATTTAAATATTCAATAGACCATATTGATTTTAGGAGAACAAAAGTTATCAATTCAATAAAACTTAAAACAATTTAATTGAAAATATCAATAAAATTTAGGTGTTGATGATTATCTTTGTAATTCAAAGTGATCAAACTGTTATATAAAACATCACTGGTATTTTTAATTCTTTTCGTAATTTAGTTTCACAAATTGACAATCTTCGCTAACAGAAAACATTATGAACTATAACGAATTGTTCATTAATCAAAAAAATCAACAAGAAGAACAATATTAAAATACATAAAAGAATTTATCTTGATCAAACTGACACTAACAGAATGAGGGGCATACATAACTAACATTCTTTATTGACATGGATGTGCTTATGAAATACAATAATTGTAGCTATTTTGTAAATACTCATAGTCCAAACTATAACTTCAGCACAAATTAAACATAGTGACAAGAATTAAACGGAGATGAATCCAAGTCAGAACACTGTGATCAATAAAAGAAGAAAGACTTATTCATCTCTTCAAATCAGAAGGGACAATTATGATTCAAAACCATTATGCGAATGATAAACAATACGAAACTGGCCAATCAAAAACAAATTTTGAAACCTTCCGAGGGGCAGTAATGTGGTATTATGGTAGCAATGAGTAAATACTTTCAGTAAATCAGTGAGGCTTTCAATAAATTCCAATAAAAAAATATCGAAAGGAATTGTAAAGAGACCTATCAATCTCATTATTTTAGGCAAAGGTTTTTTAATAAACGTGTCACAACTGGGAAAGATATATGGGTCATCAAAACTCAAGTGATGTCTCAGTAGATGGCAGATAACAGAGTTTACTCCTACAAATTACAAATTTCTCATAAAACTTAGTACACATGAGAGGCCAACATAATAGTTGTCACGTCATCAAAAACGTATGTACCTCTAATGCTGGCCTTTCATAAAAGATGTCTCATAAAAGTGCAGAAAGTCACAGAAGCTTCAGGAAACTTACCATACCATGGATTTCTGTTTTCGGATTTACAAGGATAAAAGAACATTCGCACAGGTAAGTTGTTGCGAAAGGTAACCGCATTTTAGTTCCTTTCCAATGTGCAGTTCAATAAGCTCTTGTTCCCATTCTTCAGGCTCTTGAAGCAAATCAGCCAGTTCACACTGGAAGGGATTTACATCCAGTGGATCTTACTGGCATTTACTTTCTGGTTCCAATATTGAAGCTTTATTTCAAATGCTGGGATTTTTTTGTCAAGATGAAATTGATTGTTTCCCTTGCAATTCCTTATTCGGCGCACTTAAATGCCCAAAAGTGTCAGTTAAGTATGCAAGAAGAGCTAGCCAAGTTGGGATGAGAACAGTACCCCGAGAAACATCAGGTATTGCATTTCTTCACTCTCTATTGTGTCCATCAACTTCTTCTCTCAGCAATCTTTTACTGAAAAATTCAAAACTCAGGTTAAAAAAGACCCACCTATTCCCATGTGTTTAAGTTTAAAAACTAGGGTCTCATGATTAACACAGTCAAAGGCAGCACTAAAATCAGGGCAAATCATGCAAACCTCTTGACCATAATCAGAGATTTCAGTACAATATTAAAAATTGTAAGACAAACCTATCCAAGGCTTTTGCGAAAGGCAATCTGAAAATTGGGGAAAAATTATTGCCCTCAACATTCATATTTACTGTATACTTAATCTGGATTCTTTTGTGTGTGTGTGTGTGTTTTTTTTTTTTTTTTTTTTTTTTTTTTCAGGCTTATGTAATTTCTTTCCGATTTACCACACAGGAGTGATGTTACTTGGACATTGTGTTGTTACTATTTGTTCGATGTTTTTTCAGCAGTTTTGCCAATCAGCATTTAAGTAGTGGAACTAAAGTCAGCGTTTTAACTTTATTAAGGAATCTGCCGAAGTGTCTTGGATGAAAGGTGTCCTCTCACAACAACTATATAACTTTGAAAAATAAGTGACAAAACAGATACATGAAATTGTATCTTTAACTGTATCTAGGAATGGTTCCAGCCGCTCATAAAAGATTATGAATTATAGGAAGGCATTTTTTTGGATCTGAAATTTCGTTATAAAAGCTGACAAACCATTCTTTGGTGTTTCTTCTTTTGATATTACATTTAAATAAAGAATACAGCAAATGAATAACATTATGCCACAAACTATATCGAGAAAAACTTGAACACTTATGTTCAGAGTTCTATGAGAGATGTTGAACAATCTTTTAAGTAAAATAATCTGAATTTTACTTGATGGAACAGCCAGTGAAGGGTGTTAGATCACGGCTGACGTAAATTGAAATTTATTTTACAATTCAAGTTAACATCAGAAGCAATGGAATGTTCAATATCACCACTCCCAATTATCTGTTTAACACTTTATTTACTGTACTGTGGTCCACAACTACAGAGCATGAGATTTTTTTTTTTTTTTTTTTAAAGGCTGTTCATGCCTTGAAAATAGTTTTGTGAATAGACTGTTTTTTAAAAGTCCATTTCAAGGACTTGAAAGTACATTTAGTTAGCTCCTACCTATTTATAGTTTAATTTCAAGTGTAGAAAATAGGTTTTCTTATGTGTGCATTTTATAAAATGACACTAAAGTTTCTTGGTTTCCGCAGACTTTTCTGACTAAACAAGGTGTATTCTCTACCATGCTGAAAATCTTAAAGGATAAGATGAAGTGTCTAACATAGGCACACTAGAACATTTGTTATAGTAAAGATTGTATATGAAATCAAAGAAAAATAATTAAGTTGCAATTTTGAGGGTAGCGCTTCCAAGGTTGCACATTTTTTCTCAAGTCACCAATGCCTTTTTGTCTAGAGATGGAATAATATCCTTTTCCAAGTCTCTTAGATTGTCTCAATAATAACACTGAATATTCTTCAAAGTGTTCTTCTGTGCTGTAGAACATTGGAAACTTTGGGCCTTGCTTGCTTAAAAGTATTTGACTTATCCAAAATCTTGGTTTTTTTTTTTTCTAAGAGAGATAGTTTCTAAGCAATATGAGAATATACAAATAAACAGCAAACCCTAAACGGATACAGCTCCCAATCCTCAGAATGTATTTCATTATTTAGAATCAGTTATTTGTAAACTTGCATCTATCACAGCTTTCTCATCTTTAAAGTTATTCACCTGGCATGAGAACACCACTCAATACTAACCACAGATGAATTATATAAAGAAGAACACAAACTCCAGAAATAAGTCAAAAGACTTCCATGAAAAGGCAGCATATCTGAAATAGCAATACAGATCTACAAGTACATTATTCATGGGTCTAGAAACAGAATTATCACCTGCAATTAAAAAACAAAAAATCTTAAGAACAAAAAGGTTTATAATTTTCTATAAAATCCAGATTATGAAACTCCAATTACAAAAATGAATAAATCATTCTCATGATCATGGAATGTCTCCTATTAGCCTTCAAACCAGTATTTATGGTATGTCGAAGTAGATAATCTATTGCACTTCTGGTAAGGCTTCAAACAATCTAAGAATAAATAACCCTCATTCTTTCAATAAGCTTAGACTCGTCAAAGTTACCTTAACCACACTTTACAAGACTAGCAGGACTTTGAATAAACTCCGTAAAACGTTTCATGCTTTGATCTTTGATAGAATATGATAATACCTATCCTAAAAGGGCTTTGTCATATTTGTAATCAACATTATTTTAGCACTTTGAACCATTTGATTCCAATATGTTGCCAAGTGAAAAGCTTTAATGTGTTCAATCCTAATTACTAGATTAACCAGAAGCAGAACGATGGGTATAAGGTAATATGGATTTTGTTTTCAAATTCAGTAAACAGCAATGATTTATTTAGTAAACTTTGATTACATATGACTACCTGTTTTGTCATTTGGAGTCCTTGCCTGGTCCTATCCCGGGTGGAGAGAGGTACTGGGAGCTTATATGTTATATAAGTATACCTTCGATCTCTAAAGAACTGTGGGGCATCACAAAGTTCATGACCTGAGCTTCAAACCCTTAATATTTTAGGAAAGAATTTTCCTAGTTTAGAGCTTATGTTCAGCTAAAAAGTTGCATTACACATGTTGGTTAAAATTTAAATACCGCTATCTTAATATGTCAAAGAAAAGTAAACATCTCAATCAATGACATTATCTAAGCAATAATTGTCAAGAAAAATAGATAAACGTAACGTTAAAATAACGTAACAATGGTGAGAGGTATTGGCCATCAGTTAATCGTAGAAGATGAACGAAAACGAATTCAAGCCGAAGTTTAATGTCCGCATCAGGTCTCAGAAAGAGTTTAATGTTTCCGAGGGAACTTATGGTCCTGAATTTTCATTACATCGGCTTAGTTTCCCTATCAACATTTTATTATTATCATTATTACTTGTTAAGCTACATCCCTAGTTGGAAAAGCAGGATTCTATAACCTCAGGGACTGCAACAGGCAAAATAGCCCAGTGAGGAAAGGAAACAAGGAAAAATGAAATATTTCAAGAATAGTAACAACATTGAAATAAATATTTCCTATATAAAATATAAAACTTTAACAAAACAAGAGGATGATAAATTAGATAGAATAGTGTGCCCGAGTGTACCCTCCAGCAAGAGAACCCTTACCAAAGAGTGGAAGATGATAGTACAGAGTATATGGCACTACCCAAGACTGACTAGAGAACAATGGTTTGATTTTGGAGTGTCCCTCTCCTAGAAAAGATGCTTACCATAGCTATAGTCTCTCATCTACCCTTACCAAGAGGAAAGTAGCTACTGAACAATAACAATGCAGTAGTTAACCCCTTGGGTGAAGAAGAATTGTTTGGTAATCTCAGTGTTGTCAGGTGTATAAGAACAGAGGAGAATCTGTAAAGAATAGGCTAGTCTATTCGTTGAATGGGTAGGCAAGGGGAAAGTGAACCGTAGCCAGAGAGAAGGATCCAATGTAGTACTGCCGGGCCATTCAAAGGACCCCATAACTCTCTACCGATTGTATCTTAACGGGTGGCTGGTGCCCTGGCCAATCTACTACCTATTCGATGAAGCTATTCCAATACAGATCTTGTTATTTGTACACTGTATGCAGGCTAAAATCATTGACAAACACGCATTTAAAGCCGCCCCCCCCCCCCCTCTCTCTCTCTCTCTCTCTCTCTCTCTCTCTCTCTCTCTCTCTCTCTCTCTCTCTCTCTCTCTCTCTCTATATATATATATATATATATATATATACGCATAAACACGTTATTTCTTAATTACTGTATACAAAAAAACTTATATATATATATATATATATATATATTTATATATATATATATATATATATATATATATATATATATATATATATATATATGTATATGTATATATATATATATATATATATATATATATATATATATATATATATATATATATACTGTATATATAAATATATATATATATATATATATATATATATATATATATATATATATATATATATATATATATATATATATATGTGTGTGTGTGTGTGTGTGTGTGTGTGTTTGTGTGAGTATATATATATATATATATATATATATATATATATATATATATATATATATATATATATATATATGCAGTATATATATATATATATATATATATATATATATATATATATATATATATGCCTGTATGTATAAACAGTATGTATTTGTAAAAACATATACATGATTATAACATAATTGCAGAAACTAAATTTCACACCACGTGGCCATAATTCCCATTTTAGCAAATAAATGATTCTTACAAGATAATTTTTTCATTACTACTTCATCGATGAAGATGGTTTTAATGATAATTTCCAGGAAAATAATCATGAATATTCCCATGATACTGATTCAGTCCAATGTTTCCCTTATAGTAATTCCCTCCTTGAGAAAATGATAGAAAAAAAAAGTCAATAATCACTGAATATATATGTTTGTATGTTTGTTTGTCTCTTTTTTCCCAGTCATCCAATTCACATTTAGGGAAGATAACATCAGTGGCTCTGATTAAACGACTTTTGTTCCACCAGCCCTAATCAACCATCTCTGTACTATCGGAAACAAAAACATAACAAATACACATTTCGTTTGATGTCAAAGATTCTAGTTACACTAGGATACACTTTTTCTGTTATTTGATTATTATTTTGAGATTAATTACACATTTCTTTCTCTATAGAAACCATCCCTAAAACAAAATAAAACATTCATGTTTTATTTTAAGTGATTACCATGTTTTACGATTCATCGTTGAATAGCTATATATTTTTTCAATATGAAAGAAAACTAAAGTTACTTCACTTAAAATCTATTACAGATATCAAATATTACAAAATGACATGTAAAGTGTATTAACAGACACACACACACACACACACACACACACATATATATATATATATATATATATATATATATATATATATATATATATATATATATATATATATATATGTGTGTGTGTGTGTGTGTGTGTATTTATATATATACACACACACACACACACATATATATATATATATATATATATATATATATATATATATATATATATATATATATATATATATATATATATATACTATAGTAATGAATGTTAGAGTTAAGAATAATATGGGAAGAGGAAATAATGATTAAAGGCGGGAAGGAGGTTCTAATGACATTTATATTTAAGCAGAAAGTTAACATCATGAATGTGGTAGCTACAATTGGGGGGGGGGGTGTGAAAATGGATACCGGAGTTATTAAGAGTAATATGGGAATAGGAAATGATGTCTAAAGACGGGAAGGAGATTTTAATGATATATATGTTTAAGCAGAAAGTTGACATCATGAATGTGTTAACTACAAGTGGGGGGAGAATGAATACTATAGTTAAGAGTTATATGGGAAGCAGAAATGTTTAAAGATGGGAAGGAGATTCTAACGATATGTGTGCTCAAGGAGAAAGTTGATTTCATGAATGTGGTAGCTACAAGGAGGGAAGAATAGGTGCTAGATTTATTAAGCGTATTGTGGGACATCATGTTGACATCATGAATATGGTAGCTACAAAAAGGGATAACTGGAAGTTAGATTTATTAATATGGGAAGAGGAAATGATGTCTAAAGACGAGAAAGAGAGTCCAATGATATATATGTTTAAGCAGAAAATTGACATATTGAATGTGGTAGCTACAAGGATGGAAGAATGGATGCTAGATTTATTAAAAAAAAATATTTGAAGAGGAAATGATGTCTAAAGACGGGAATGAAAGTCTAATTATATATATGTTTAAGCAGAATGTTGACATCATAGAATGTGGTAGCTACAGGGAATTAAACTAACAGAGCATGGTTTGAAATTCTTTCAGAGGGTAGTACATGATAGATTGGGAGAGATTGTAAAGATTGGATTCGTGAAGTGGAAACGGACTGTGTATGCCAGATACAGTTGAAGATGATAGAGGGAAACCAGCTCCGCAGCGACTTTTTATAACTAGAAAAAGCTTATGATAGATTACCAAGAGAGGTGATGTTTTGATTCTTAAGGAAGAGCAAATGCCCTAGAAGTTGGTTAGAATGGTCGAGATGAAGTACAAAAGAACAAGAACCAAAGTGTTAACAGCTGTTGGGGAAACAAATCTTTAAAGTTAGTGTTGGATGACACCAGGGGTCAGCGTTAAGCCCGTTTTTATTTGTAGTGGGCATGTGTTAAGTGACGAGATCAGAAATTAATAGTTGTGGAAGATGCTATATGCGAATGAGTTGGTGATTACTGCTGCAAACGACGAAGAAATACAGAGAAGGGTTGTAGAATGGGAAGAGACTTTGGAGAGGTAGAGGATAGCTATGCATGAAAAGAGTCTTGGTTATACTTGGAATATAATTTAAGTCAGGAGGGAAGATGAGAGGCTGAAGTTTAGAATTGGATAAAACCAACTTAGGGGAAGTGTAAGGAGATATCTAATAGTAAAGATCTATAGCATGGTAATAGACGGATTTTGAGCGAAGCGAAAAATCTATTTTTGGGTGAGATGGCCATGTCGTCCTGATGAAAGTTCCTAAAGGGTAGCTTCCTTGGGTATATATAACTACGGCGATATTCCCAGAGAATTTACCTTAAGGTACCTAGAATTTTAACTCCTGGAGCGAATATCCCTAATAAAAGAACCAGGGATATCGCGAAATATCAGAGGACGTATTCTTGACACGCCACATAGCAATCTGCACCCCGAACAGAGTTAACACTTAGAAGGGGTCAAATGGCAAGAAAACGAAAACGAGAAAGAAAGGAGAGCCGCTCTCAAGGTATCTCTCCTCTCCCGTTTCGTAAGCGAGCATTGCGCCGCTCACGGCGCCATCTGTATTCCTCGTAGCGATACACGAGGTGCTACAGATACTGTATGTAGGGAGGGGACCTACAGCCCTTTAGAAGAAAGGGAAGGGCGGGTCCATCAGGACGACATGGCCATCTCACCCAAAAATAGATTTTTCGCTTCGCTCAAAATCCGTTTTTTGGGCTCAAGCCATGTCGTCCTGATGGAAGTATATCAGAGCATTACTGTATCTGTGGATTCTCAAAACGTGCCGTACTCCCCGAAGGTATTTCCCGGCCAACTAGACCTAGAGACCTAAGATGTTACCGTCATACATCTTTTCAACTAACCATAGACCATGTTAGTGCTTCCTGCCCCCTACAGGGAAGAGTCCTACTAGACTCGGGAAAAGTCTCGAAGAGTACATATACCTATGTATGAATAACAGAAAAGCCAATATAGTGGTCTCACCCTATATCATGTAAAGCATAGTTTGTAAAGAACCACTGAGTCAATATGAAATATCGACCAGTTCCCCGTTCAATACTGGATTGGACAAAGGTTTATATCCGAGTAGGAGGAAAACTTGCATATCCGCCACCGTCCCCTTAGGGCATGGAGTCCTCCCGCCAAGGGAAAGCATAAACCAATGCAAAGAATGCTTGCATAAAGAAACAATCTATTAGAATTATCCCAGATAAATATACATAGAAACGTAATTCAAAATTATTTCAAATAAATTGACACAGGTGAAGGAGACGCAAGGTTCACAAGAACTAGTTTATTGACAAACAATAAACAAAACTGGTTAAACAACCATTATATATATATATATATATATATATATATATATATATATATATATATATATATATATATATATATATATATATATATACAGTATATATATATATATATATATATATATATATATATATATATATATATATATATATATATATATATATATATATATATATATATATATAAGAGGAGGATAACCAACAAATAAGCATAAGCATGATAGTAAACAGAAAACTTGTTTATCTGAAAGAAAAACATTAGCGCCACTTTTAACATACCGAGGTATCAAAATCATAAAAGTCTGTATTACTAATCAGTTACATTAGCGTTAGAAACGCTCGGCACACATGTCTGCACTTATGCTAGGTTCACCTTTGAAAGTGGAACAGTCAATATGGGCAACCCAGTGCCCTAACACTTAGTTTGTAGAACAGTTCGTAACTACACACTCACCCCGGAATTAATCGTCCCAATTAAATCCAATGTTCCTCGCAGAGTTAAACAGCAGGGTTAACGACACTACCCACTGCTACCACAGACCTCTTTAGTTGCTCCACTTGCTTTGCATAGTGACGAAAGAACACTCTGGAAGACTTCCAGCCAGTGTATGAACGAAGATGTTCGAAATCCATACAATTGAAGAAATTTAAGGATGAGGCAACTTTCCTCGGATCGTGACCTGCGGGTGTACTGTCTGGATCCGCTCTGTGAATAAAATTGGTGATTTTCGCCCTAAGTTGTTTCAGTGATAAATTTGAGCCTGATGTTTCTCCCCTGAATAGTTGACCACCCCTGAAGTCTGAAGTTCTACGAAGATAGACCTTTAGGCATTCCACTGGACATAGAGATGCATCTTCTTTCAGAGGGAAGATTCTCCAGGGACCCCACCTGTTGGTGGGTAACTCGTTCTTGGCGAGAAACGTAGGATCCGGAAACAGGTTCAGTTCTCCCCCATCCAAGAACTGAACACGACCCTCCTCTCTCGAGAGGGCTACAATTTCACAAACCCTGGCCCCCGACGCGAGTGCAAACAGGAAAATAACTTTTTGGGTCAAATACTTTAAAGCACACTCCTCATTGTTCAACAGCAAAGCGAAATGAAGAACTTATCTAAAGACCATGAAATGGGCTTTGGAGGTGCTGAAGGTCTGAGCCTAGCACAGGCTTTCGGAATTTTATAAAAAATATCGTTAGAGAGGTCGACCTGGAAGGCATATAAAATGGGTCTTGTCAAAGCAGATTTACACGTTGATATTGTGTTGGCTGCTAACCCTTGACCATGGAGGTGGACGAAGTAAGATAAGCAGAAGTCCGTCGAGATCTTTTGCGGATTCTTCGCCTTGACAAAGGCCACCCATTTCCTCCATGATGACTCATATTGCCTTCTAGTAGATTTGCACTTATATTCCTCTAGGAAGTCTATACTGTCCTTCGAAATCCCGAAACGTTTTCTCACCGCTAGGGAGAGAAAATCATGAGCTGCAGGTTCCAGGTTTTCTGTGATGAAGTGCAGACAGTCGACTTCAGAACTCGCTGGGTCAGAATTGGATCTGGTAACGGTAGACACTTCAGCCGTAGTTCCAATGCCAGAAGGAACCATACGCTGTTCGGCCACTTGTGAGCCACTATTGCCGCCACTCCCTTGAAATATCTCAGTTTGTTGAGGACCCCCAATAGAAGGTTGTGAGGAGGGAACAGGTAAATCCTGGACCATCTGTTCCAGTCAAGGGACATCGCGTCCACTGCTTCCGCCAAGGGATCCTCGTATGGGGACACGTAAAGGGGTAACTTCTTGTTGTCTTTCGTCGCTAAGAGGTCTATCTGCAGTTCTGGGAATTGACTCAATATAAAGGAGAATGATCCTGCGTCTAGGGACCATTCCAACTCTATCGGTGTGAACCTGGATAGAGCGTCCGCTGTCACATTGCGGACTCCTTGAAGGTGAACTGCCGACAGGTACCACTTCTTCTTTTACCGCCAGTCGAAAGATGGCCAACATCACCTGGTTGAGTGGTGGTGACCTCGATCCTTGTCGATTCAAGCATCTCACAATCACCTCGCTGTCCAGCACCAACCTTATGTGGATCGAGCGACGAGGGGAGACTTTCTTCAAGGTAAGGAGTACTGCCATAGCTTCCGGAAAGTTTATGTGAAATGTCTTGAATAGATTGGACCAAGTCCCTTGGGCCTTCTTCCGGTGAGAATAACCTCCCCACCCCTCCTTCGAGGCATCTGTGTGAATAGTCAACGAGGGGGGAGGTGGCTGAAGAAGTACCGACTTTTTTAGTTGCCTGACTTGGGACCAAGGCCTGAAAAGCGTACGTAGACGAAGCGGAACTGGTCTTATCAGATCTCTTCGCGCGTTTGATGCATAACTTCTCCAAACTCCGGATGCATCCTTTAGCTGTGCTCTTAGCACCGGGTCTGTTACTGAAGCAAACTGGAGAGAACCCAGCACTCTCTCCTGTTCGCGTCTTGATATCCTTTCGGAATCCAGAAGTCTCTTGACAGAACCAGCTATCTCCTTCCTCTTCTTCGCCGGGATGGAGAGTTGGTGTGACACTAGGTCCCAGCGGATTCCCAACCACTGGAATTTTTGAGTTGGAGAAAGTCGAGACTTTTTTCTGTTGATCTTGAAGCCTAGATACTCTAGGAACTGGATCACCTGTAGGGAAGCTTGCAAACATTCTGTCTTGGATGCTGCCCACACCAGCCAGTCGTCCAGGTAGGCTACCACCTGGATTCCCTTTAGGCGTAATTGTTTGAGAGCTACGCTCGCAAGCTTCGTGAAGATCCTTGGGGGTATGTTTAGCCCGAATGGCAGGGCTCTGAAGGCGCAGAGTCTTCGATGTAGCTTGAACCCTAGGTAGGGGGAGAGTTGACGATTGATTGGAACGTGCCAATAGGCGTCTGACAAATCTATGGAGACGGTAAATGCCCTCTTGGGCAGTAAGGTCCTTATGTGTTGCAGTGTTAGCATCTTGAACTTGCAGTTCACTATAAACTTGTTGAGTGGCGACAAGTCCAGAATGACTCTGAGTTTTTCTGAGTCCTTCTTGGGAACACAAAAACAGCCTCCCTTGGAATTTGATGGACTTTACCCTTCCGATTACTCTTTTCTCCAACAGTTCTTGAATGTACTCCTCCAGAACGGGGGTGGAGTGTTGGAAAAACCGAGGGCACGGGGGTGGAGTGCTGTACCAGCTCCAACCCAGTCCATTCTTGAGTAGGCTTTGGGCCCAGGGATCGAAGATCCACCGATCCCGAAAATTCTGAAATCTCCCTCCTACGGGTATCATCTCACTTTGACTGCTGTTGCCCTGAGGCCTTGCCTCCTTGACCGCGATCACCCCTGAATCCCCTCCCCCTTGTGGGGCGTCTAGACGAACCTCTGGCTGCTCCTCTAGGCTTCGCTTGAAAGGTAGTTGACTGCCCTTCAAACGCTGGGTTAAATGCCGGAGACTGCTTTGACATGACTTGGGGTACCCACTGGTACGTGGTCGGGGTTTGTGCCACCATCTGGGGCACTGCAGGCATAGGAAATTCCTGTTGTTGCTGCTGTCTGAACGGCTTGGCTGGCCGAGAGGGTAGCCTAGTCTTCTTAGTCTTCCTCTTTGGTTGGGGACCCTCATCTGGGGAAGACTTTCTTTTGAGAGATAGGCCCCACTTCTGGAGAAGGTTTCTATTCTACGTGGCGGCCTTATCTACAACCTCCTTGACCGCTTCACTAGGGAAGAGGTCTTTGCCCCAAATGTTGGAGGATTATCTTCCTTGGCTCGTGCCTCACCGCGGCCGAGGCGAACACGAACTCCCTACAAGCCCCCCTAGCTTTGACGAAGCTATAAAGGTCCTTCGTCACTGTGACTAGGTGTGTCTTAGCCACTACCATGAACATCTCATGGACCTTGGGGTTACTTGCCATTGTCTCCAGAGTCGTTTGATGAGACATTGAGGCAGCAAGTCTTTCTTTTGTCTCAAGCTCCCTTCGCAAAAGAAAGTCAGACAGCTTGGGGAGGTTCTCACTGAACTGACGTCCGGCAATATCATCCTCCAACTTCCCGACTGTGAAGGTAAGATGGACGTCCTTCCAGTCCTTGTGGTTCATGGGTAAGGCCAAAGACAGAGGTTTACACTCCTCCAAGGAGGGGCAAGGCTTACCTGCCTTGACTGCTTTCAGCACAGCCGTAAACCCTTTCTGCATAAAGGGGAAGGCTCTAGAAGGAGAGGACACAAAGGAAGGGTGCTTCTTACTCAAAGCAGGTACCTTTGAGTTTGTGAAGCCCCTCTCTTTCATCGAGCTTAACAGTAAAGCTTGAGCCTTAGTGTGGTCCAAAACTATGACCTCCTTCGGCTCTGTTTCTTCCTTTGAGGCTGGTTCCTTCCTTAGATGGTCCTCCTGTAAAGAGAAGAAAATTCCATGAGTATCAAGTGAACTACGTATCACTGGATATACATAGCTTAGCATAACTAAACTAGAAAGGAAAGACACACACTTGTATTTCCCGCACAGTTAATTGCTGCAACCTTCCAGATAATAAAATCGTATGGTTAATCTATACTAGAGCAACCAATGAATAATTTCCAGAGGAAACAGGTGTAGCTCACACCCAAAAAAGTGATTTTAAAATGCTGGATAGTAGACAAGAAAGAACTCACTTTCTTTATCTGTAAGGTTACACCAAAGGGCTGTGCAAGACAACACAAAAGTGTTAGAAAAACTTAGTGTTGTAACAAATACTATACTATAGTTTTCTCCCTACAGTATATACTATACTGAAAAATACTGGCTACAGTATAGAAGGTAATGTGCTGGCCGGCACACACCTTAACTAAATCCAAAGTATACTACTTATAAACTATAAGGTGGAAGAACGCTGGTTCAAATGCATGTGCCGGCCGGCAATGACTGCCGGCCGGCAGCTAAACAACAACCACACCCGGCTGCCGGCCACTAATCGTAGCGACCAGCAGACAATGGTGAGATCTATAGCCGGCTGGCAAAGGTATACAACCAATGTCGGCCGGCAGCAAAAGAACCAGAGAACTCCGCCTGCCCGGCTGCCGGCCACTCAGGCCGGCAGCCGGGCTAGGGTACAACACTAGAAGAAAAACAGAATGGATGCCGGGATAAGAGACTGTACTACCTCATAACCCGGCAACACGAAAGAGTGCACATAAGGAAGGGGAGAATATAACTTTAGGCTTCCTGACCAATGCCATCTGGCTCTACAGACAAACATGGATGAGAGACCAAGGGAGGTCCGGGCAGCACTCAAAGCAGAAGACCCTTGCCGTCCGGCATGGGACTGAGTTAACCCCCCATCCTAACCTATGCTAGGTACAGATGTAGAATGACGGACAGGAATGCAATGGCTAGGCCATCACAAAGGAAAGAGGGGGAAAGGGAGAAGAGGGTCCTGCCAACCTTGCTCTAATAATGAATCACCCGCAACCAAGAAAACTCATCTTAGCCTAGGGGAGATCCGAGGAGGGAGGCCAGCAATACTTGCCAACTCCCTCAGAACCAAAGCAAGGAAGGCGTTGTTATTCACAGAAAACAGGATCTCATCCTCCACACCGAGAACAACAACACTGGACTAGTCTGCTAGATCACAAAAAGAAGGAATCATCTCGTACAGAAACCTTCGAAAGTGAACTAAAGAGGCTAAGCCTCCTATGTCTGTTGTCAGTCTAGCAAGGGAATCTCAACAACAAGCTAGACAGAAACAGACTCAGACTAAGAACTCTGATGTCCTGCCCCCTTCCTGAAGCCAGACTTACTGGAAACAGGAAAGAACAGAAACACCTTAATATAGTTGTATCTAAAGTCAATTCATTTAAACCATTAGGGTTAAGCCCAAGGCTTAAACAGAGGGAAAGGGATTGCACACCTTCTCCGAAGAGAAGAGAGCAACCGGGGAGTGTGAGAAAGTATACTAAGGCCCCATAGACAACTAGCCTAGGCACAAAGAGAATCGATTGCCTAAATCACCGAAACTCATTCGTATACTATCTTGGAAGAAAATCAACATAATCTTAAATGTATAAAACTGCCTAAAGCTTCAATAAAATTTTAAAACACTCGTAAATCTGAATATCATGCCGGAAAGGACTAGGGCCAAACGACTAGGCTACAAGGTCTAGCATAGGCCAGAATCGGCAAATCCTTTGCCAAAACAAAAATACTAAAGCATCATATAAAGAAATCCTATGTAACGCTGAACAGCTAAAATTATAAAAGCGAAACAACCGGGAACGTCGCTCTGGCTAACTAAATAACTCATACCTAGCGAGCGACAGCATCCAGGACGCCTCCGGTAGGCAACAGCTCTTGTAACAACGATATCACTATCAAATCACTTTTAAAAATACGAAGAGCTTACATTTATACATAAAAGAAATAATACTCAACTTATCAGAAGCAGAAGAAGTTGGAGAAAGCATTATAAAGTTGAAATAATCCAAGAATTGCGAGAAACACAGGGAAAAACACAAAGTTGTTGAACTACGCAAAAAGGAATACAGATGACGCCGTGAGCGGCGCAATGCACACTTACGAAACGGGAGAGAAGAGATACCTAGTGAGCGGCTCTCCTTTCTTTCTCGTTTTCGTTTTCTTGTCAATTGACCCCTTCGAAGTGTTAACTCTGTTCGGGGTGCAGATTGCTATGTGGAGTGTCAAGAATACGTCCTCTGATATTTCGCGATATCCCTGGTTCTTTTATTAGGGATATTCGCTCCAGGAGTTAAAATTCTGGGTACCTTAAGGTAAATTCTCTGGGAATATCGCCGTAGTTATATATACCCAAGGAAGCTACCCTTTAGGAACTTCCATCAGGACGACATGGCATGAGCCCCAAAAAACCAGTGTTGATTTATAGATCGGAAAAGTGGGCTCTAAGACATAGAGAGGAAGTAAAGCTTGAGAAAAAATAGGAGAATGCTGAGGTGGATTATATGGGAATATCACTGCTTGGAAGATTAAAAAATGATGAAATAAGAAGAATAGCATGAGTAGTAAAGAGATAATAAGAGAGTCTTGGAGAGGTTTTGTGGAGGAACCTCTTAGGAGGAGAAGATCGAAAGGGAGGTGGGGAATTAGAAGGAGAAATAATGTGAAGGATGATATGGAGAGAAGAGGTTTGGTAAAAGAGGTTTGGTAGAAGAGGATGCCATTGATAGAATGGTATTAAAGGGAACACATCAGGTAACCAACTCCTTAATTTAAGGATAACAGCGGGGAGAAAAAAAACTAGTGTACGCGACCTGTCAAAAATGACGGCTGAATATTTAGATAGATATGCACACATGCACATACCCTGATTGAACCCTTCCCACCCCCACCCCCTCCCCTTTCCTCTTGGGGTACCCTATCACAAGAGGGTGAACGTGACTTATATATATATATATATATATATATATATATATATATATATATATATATATATATATATATATATATATATATATATATATGAATATATATATATATGAATATATATATATATATATATATATATATATATATATGTATATATATGAATATATATATATATATGAATATATATATATATATATATATATATATATATATATATATATATATATATATATATATATATATATATATAAATATATGTGTGTGTATTATTACTTACTAAGCTACAACCCTAGTTGGAAAACCAGGATGCTATAAGCCCAGTGGCCACAACAGGGAAAATAGCCCACTGAAGATAGGAAACTGGGAAAAATAAACTATTTCAAGAACAGTAACATCAAAATAAATATTTCCTAAATAAACTATAAAAACTTTAACAAAACGAGAGGAAGAGAAAGTAGATAGAATAGTGTTCTCGAGTGGACCCTCAAGCAAGAGAACTCTACCTCAAGACAGTGAAAGATCATGGTACAGAGGCTATGGCACCACCCAAGACTAGAGAACAATGGTTTGATTTTGGAGTCACCCTCTCCTAGAAGAGCTGCTTACCACAGCTAGAGAGTCTCTTTTACTCTTACTTAGGAAGAAAGTGTCACTGAATAATTACAGTGCAGTAGTTAACCCCTTGGGTGAAGAAGAACTGTTTGGTAATCTCAGTGTTGCCAGGTGTATGAGGACAGAGGAGAATCTTTAAAGAATATGCCAGACTATTCGGTGTATGTGTGGGTAAAGGGAATGTGAACCGTAACCAGAGAGATATATCGAATGTAGTACTGTCTGGAGTCAAAGGGCCCAATAACTCTTTAGCGGTAGTATCTCAATGGGTGGATGGTGCCCTAGCCAACCTACTAACTATATATATATATATATATATATATATATATATATATATATATATATATATATATATATATATATATGTATATATATATATATATATATATATATATATATAGTCAGGAACCTGGTCTTTATTTGATAGGGGAGATAAATAGATGTACATATATATAGATAAATAGACATACTATATAAAATATATATATTGAAAAAATATACATGTACTTATATACATATAAATATATAAATATATACATATACATATACACATAACTATATATAAACATAAATGTAAATTATATATACATACATATATATATATGTATATATATATATATATATATATATATATATATATATATATATATATATATATATATATATATATATACATACATACATATATATATATATATATATATATATATATATATATACACATACATACATATATATATATATATATATATATATATATATATATATATATATATATATATATATATATATATATATATATATATATATATATATATATATATATATATGCTAATAAGGTTCCACAGTTATGTAGGACGTGTATAAAATATTGTGTATTTTTGTAGATTATACAATGAACTTTATAGCTTTCATCCACCATCTGTGGACTTCTTCACTAAGTGGATTATAAATATACAAATCAGGTTCTGATGCAAGGAAAAGTTCAAATATATAGACAATTCATTATATAGCCATACAGTAAAAAAAAACAATTTTAAACTAATTACAAAGCAGTTTCAGGTTGTTGGACACTTTCCCTTTAAAAAATTCTGTAAAAAAAATTATGCTGCGATGGTCACCATACAACTCGATGTTCCGGGAGTTTTGGCCGCTGGTCACTTGAACTGTCTGTGGAAAATCACCAGTGAAGGAGGAACAGGGGAGGAGGTATCTCTTATCTTGGCACATATATTTCTATAATTACGGATTTTGCCTCGCCTACATATTTCCTCAGCGATGTTGCCATCTTCTGCTATTCCAGCGTTAACCTCAAAAGTTTGTTTAAAGAGATCACATGACCTTCTATCGTTCTGCTCATTGCACTGTCTCGACATCTATAAATGATTTCTGCCTTTTTAAATTCTATTGCATGGCTTTTCTTCCAAGTGTGTTGAGCTATGGTACTGTAGTAGTTCCCTGTTCTGCAAGCTGCTATATGTTCCCCTTGTCTTTCTTCCAACAAGCGGGTGCTCTCCCAGATATAGCATTCCTCGCAATCTTTACATGGAATCACATATACCTCTATCTCATCATCATCTTTACCAGGGTTGTTGTTTATCAGTTTCTTCCTTAGGGTATTCTCATACTGAAAAGTGATGATATATCCAGGTTTCTCTTCACAAAAACCATTAGATGAAAGGGCGATTTCTTTGTTGAACGGAAGCAGAAGGAACGTTTTAAAATCAGGTTTATCCTTTTTGTCACGGGAATTAAGATATTTTTCGCATTTTTGAAAAAATTCTCTATAAAATGTTTAGGGTAACAAAGGCTTCTAAAGGAGTGTATTAAAAACTCAATTTCTTCACCAATATAAATAGGGTCACACTGACGATATGCACGGAGAAACAGATTTGTTAAGACATCTAATTTAATTTTAACATCATAGTATGAAAAGATAAATGCATTGATTTGTGTGCTCTTTCTAAAAACAGAAAATTTAGAAGACCTGTTCAAATGCTAGGTGGTATATGAACCAGGCGATATAAACCGTGCCAGGCGGTATAAACCGTGTCAGGCGATATAAACCATGCTTGGTGATATATAACCATGCTAGGCGGTATATCTTAACAGTCCATGTATGCCAACGGCTTTATAAGTGGATGAGTAATTTGATGGAGTAACGAAAAATATGGGTGTGGAGGAAATACACCCCTAAATCTTGATGAAGTCACTAGCAGCTGAGTGTCGGATTGGGTTTAAAGCGATGGACAAGATGTCTTTTTGGCTTTTACTCCTGATGCCTGGCGGATGATCTATCTGGAATTAGTATGGACCCGCAGGGATGACCTGCCTTAGTTACATGGGCACTATGCATCATAATGAACTGGCTATCCTTTGATGAATTTAACCAGTTAATCCTCGATGGATTTAGCCAATCTATGGAAAGCAAAAATGACAGAATGGCCCCTAGTCCCGGGCAGAGAGGGGTGCTAAGTACCTCCCAGTTAATAAATACTAAAGGAAAATATAAAATGGGTAATTGGAATGTGAGAACCATGAATCAGATTAGGAAGTTACAGCAAGTAGAGAATGAATTTATGAAAAATAGTTTGGATATCTTGGCCCTAACTGAAACACGGTGTAAGGGGATTGGTAAAGAAATCTTAGACAAAAGCAATATATACATCTGCAGATGTAATTGAAAGAGAAGAGGTAGGAATGATGATGACACCAAGAACAGAAAAGGTATTAAGAAAATGGAGTGCTGTAAATTGCATATTGTTACTTGCAAAGTTTAAATCAAAGCAGTGTAATATGAGTATTATAGTTTGGTGTACACCAACAAATGATTCCCTTGAAGAAAGGAAAGATGAATATTATGAAGAACTGCCGAGTGTAATAGATGAGATCCCAGAGAGAGATATGAAAATTGTGATTGGTGACTTCAATGTAAAAGTTGGAAGGAATAATCAAGGTATAGAGACTGTGATGAGTGTTGAGGGTCTTGGCGAAGTTGCAAATGAAAATGGGGAGCATTTTATAAGTTTTTGTTCAACAAACAATCTTGTTATTGGAGGGGCTCTTTTCCAGGACCAAGACATCCAAAAATATACATGGACTTCACCATAGGGTGTTTACAAAAATCAAATAGATCCCATAGCTATTTATAAAGAGAGAAGGAGGACTGAGAAATTTAAGTAGCTATAGAGGTGCAGATATTGGTAGTGATCACCAGCTCCTAATTGCCACACTGAAATTAAAACTGAAAGCACCAAACAGAAATGTAGATAGAATCCCTAGGTTTGATACAACTAAGCTTCTAAATGATGTGCACAGAGAAACCTTTGCAATTGAATCTAGGAATCGATTTGCAGTCTTAGAGACTTTATGATACGAAGAACAGACATTAATGAAGAATGGTGTGATATTAAGAATATAAATCAGTCAGTTGGTAGTGAAGTTTTGGGACATGCAGTTACAAAGTGAAAACCATGGCTATCAAACAATAATTGAGATACTATAAACAGGAGAAAAAGACAGAAATTGAATGTTGGAAGTTTTCGAAGAAGTAATAAAACTTACAAGGTAGAGCATACTAATTATTCCCGTATTGATATTGCAGTCAAAAGAAAATCCAGGGATGACTGGAGAGAATATTTACCCAGGAAAGCAGATGAGGCTGACAAAGCTATGAATTCAGGGAGTGGCTATGATGTAAAAATTACTCATAGAATTCCTAATGAAATCTCTACTGGGGCAAAGAAGAAGCATATGCCCATCAAAAGAGAGATAGATCTGTTTTCAACAGAAGATGAAGAATGGCAACATTGGATGGAACACTTTAGTAAGGTCAGGAATAGGAGATATGAAGGGAATAATTTGATTGATATTCCTGGAGCTGAAGAAGACCTTGATGGGCCCATAAATGGATTCAATGTGTTTGAAGTCGAAACTATCATTAAAAACTAAAAAGATGGAAAGTACCTGGATATGAAGGAATAATTGCTGAGATGATATTGGCCAAAAATGAAGTGGCTCTCAGAATACTTACAAGATTATTTTGTAGAATGTGGTGTGAACAGACAAAACATGATGAATGGGAGCCAGAAGTGTTGCTGAAAATGGCAAAAAAAGGAGATCTGACTGATTGCAATAATTACAGAGGTATCACACTTACGTCAGTTGTCATGAAATTATATAGTATGCTTATTATAGACTAGAAAGAGAGATTGATACAAAGCTGAGAGATGAGCAAGCAGGATTTAGGAAAAGTAGTTGCACCGACCAAATGTTTATTTTAAGACGTGGTACAGCAATGTGTAGAATATAGAAATCCACTTTTGATGCCATTTATGAACTATGAAAAAACCTTTAATAGTATGCCTCGGCCAATTTTGTGGAGAGTTCTGGGTTACTATGGAGTCCCTGTTAAATATGTAAATTTGATTAAGTCTCTTCATGAGCATAGCAAGTACAAAGTTAATGTTAGTGTAGTCCTATCAAATGAATTTCCAGTGAACAGTGAAGTACTTCATGCGAATGTGTTGTCACCTATGTTGTGTATCCTCATCATGGATTTTGTACTGCATAGAACAGTTGGGGATGGTGAGAAGGATTGGATTGGATTAGTAACAGGAAATTAGCTGACCTAGAGTATTCTGATGACGCTGTCCCAAGCTTTCTTACCAGAATGAATGAAATATCACATGAGGTTGGGCTCAGGATAAATAGAAGAAAGACAGAGATGATGAGAACGGAATATGCAATGAAAGGAGAAAGGATTAATGAGGTGGAATCATCTGAAGATTTAGGAACTATGATCTCTAACACAGGATTATTAGAATTTGAGTTTAATGAAAGATTGAAAAAATGAAATCCGACAATGGCTAGGTTAAGTAAAATTTAGAAATCAAATCACCTGAAATTACAAATAGAAATCAGACTATATATCAGTCCAGTGAGATCGGTGTTACTGTATGAACATGAGTCGTGGTCTGACAATGAAACAATATCCAACACATTTTGTAAATTTGAGAACAAAGCCCTCAAAAGAGTATTGGGAGTCAAATGGCAAGATGGGATTAGAATTAGGAATGAAACTATAAGATTACCCGAGAGCCATATGTGGATGAGATTATGATGAAGGGTAGATGGAGACGGTTTGGGCATGCTCCTCGCACTCCCGAAGAGAGATTAGTTCACTAAACTTTCAACTAAGCTCCACAAGACCATAGAAGAGTCGGAAGACCTAGGCTTACATGGCTGAGGACTATGATGCGTGAAGTAAGAGATGATGAATGGAGAAATGTTGATTTAAATGCTCCAGATAGAGATGACTAGTGAGATCTAACCGAGGCCTTTTGCGTAAATAGGCGTAGGAGGAGACGATGAACTATTAAATCAAGAAAGGGTGATTGATTGTCAGGGTACATAACCATTCAGTAGATTTAAAAATCTTCTAAAAGCCTCCTCATTATGTTGGTATACAATAAGAATATCATCCACATACCGTACCCAAATTACTATTTTTATTTTTCTGGGTAAATTGTTAACATACGCAGGTTTGCAATAACCGGGGAATGGGAAGCACCAATTGAGACTCCCATCTTTTGCTGATAAAATGTCCTTTCAAATTAAAAAATAGTAGATTCTACAGATATCTTAATTAGCTCGTAGAGCTTACTTACTGGCAATGGTGGTATAAAAATGTCATCTTTGGCAAGTTTAGTGAGATTTTCCAGTACAAAGTCAAGAGGTACATTTGTAAACAAAGACAATATCGAAGCTGTACATACGACCTACATATTCCTTTTTCTTAATTTTCTCTGTGAAATCAGCGCTGCGCTTCAAATGAGAGTCTGATGTGGTACCCATTAATTCGCCAAGAATTTTAGCCAACCAAGTAGATAAATCAGTCTGTGGGGAGTTACAACTAGCTAATATAGGTCTTAGCTTGTTACCTGCTTTATGTATTTTCGGTGTACCGTAGAGATAATTAAATGAAGGTAACCTTCTGATTAGTGTACTATGAATATTACCTTTAACCTCCTTACGTACCCCGTTGTTTACTACCGATTTTAACAGGAGAATAAAATAATGCCTACACTGATGGCACTAACCCCTAACGGGGCCCTTCAGTAAAGGACTGTGGAAAAACCTAGTATCTCTTCAGGCTATTTGCTAAGACATAAAAAAGGTGTTGTCATTTTAATAAACAGGTTAATTAATTTTAGCAAAATTAAAAAACATAATTATTGAAATATAGTTGCATGCTTTTATTCCACAATTAAAACTAATTTCTTTAGTAATGCTTGCACATCTAATATAAAGTTAGAATATATCGACGGCCTTGATATAATAACTTTTGAACATTTCTTTTCGCTTGCTGCCCCTTTTTTACATTTTAGACGAATTTCCCGCTCAAAATTTGTAAATTGAATGAACTAAATTACACTGGTTCAATATTGAATATCCAGAGAACCTTCTGAAATTAAAATATCTTCTTCATTATAAATTCTTCCTGTTTTGACCAAAAAACTATTTTTTTTCTTTTTCAAGAAAACTCTGTTACTAAAATGCCCCCACATCCTTTACCATAATTTACATCAGCAGTTCCAGAAATGTCTTATGTCTTATTGACGAACTGCAATGAAAACCTCATTCAGAGATTCATGTTAATTTTTTTTTTCTTCGTGTAAAAAAATCATGCAATACTCGTTTAATCCTACCATATTATTTCCAAAAAAATCATGCAATACTCGTTTAATCCTACCATATTATTTCCAAAAAAATCATGCAATACTCGTTTAATCCTACCATATTATTTCCAAAAAAATCATGCAATACTCGTTCAATCCTACCATACTATTTCCAAAAAAATCATGCAATACTCGTTCAATCCTACCATACTATTTCCAAAAAAATCATGCAATACTCGTTTAATCCTACCATATTATTTCCAAAAAAATCATGCAATACTCGTTTAATCCTACCATACTATTTCCAAAAAAATCATGCAATACTCGTTCAATCCTACCATACTATTTCCAAAAAAAAAAATGCAATACTCGTTTAATCCTACCATATTATTTCCAAAAAAATCATGCAATACTCGTTCAATCCTACCATACTATTTCCAAAAAAATCATGCAATACTCGTTTAATCCTACCATACTATTTCCAAAAAAATCATGCAATACTCGTTTAATCCTACCATACTATTTCCAAAAAAATCATGCAATACTCGTTTAATCCTACCATATTATTTCCAAAAAAATCATGCAATACTCGTTCAATCCTACCATACTATTTACAAAAAAATCATGCAATACTCGTTTAATCCTACCATATTATTTCCAAAAAAATCATGCAATACTCGTTCAATCCTACCATACTATTTCCAAAAAAATCATGCAATACTCGTTTAATCCTACCATATTATTTCCAAAAAAATCATGCAATACTCGTTTAATCCTACCATATTATTTCCAAAAAAATCATGCAATACTCGTTCAATCCTACCATACTATTTCCAAAAAAAAAATGCAATACTCGTTTAATCCTACCATATTATTTCCAAAAAAATCATGCAATACTCGTTCAATCCTACCATACTATTTCCAAAAAAATCATGCAATACTCGTTTAATCCTACCATACTATTTCCAAAAAATCATGCAATACTCGTTTAATCCTACCATACTATTTCCAAAAAAATCATGCAATACTCGTTTAATCCTACCATACTATTTCCAAAAAAATCATGCAATACTCGTTTAATCCTACCATACTATTTCCAAAAAAAATCATGCAATACTCGTTTAATCCTACCATACTATTTCCAAAAAAATCATGCAATACTCGTTCAATCCTACCATATTATTTCCAAAAAAATCATGCAATACTCGTTCAATCCTACCATACTATTTACAAAAAAATCATGCAATACTCGTTCAATCCTACCATACTATTTCCAAAAAAATCATGCAATACTCGTTTAATCCTACCATATTATTTCCAAAAAAATCATGCAATACTCGTTCAATCCTACCATACTATTTCCAAAAAAATCATGCAATACTCGTTTAATCCTACCATACTATTTCCAAAAAAATCATGCAATACTCGTTTAATCCTACCATATTATTTCCAAAAAAATCATGCAATACTCGTTCAATCCTACCATACTATTTCCAAAAAAATCATGCAATACTCGTTCAATCCTACCATACTATTTCCAAAAAAATCATGCAATACTCGTTTAATCCTACCATACTATTTCCAAAAAAATCATGCAATACTCGTTTAATCCTACCATACTATTTACAAAAAAATCATGCAATACTCGTTTAATCCTACCATATTATTTCCAAAAAAATCATGCAATACTCGTTTAATCCTACCATACTATTTCCAAAAAAATCATGCAATACTCGTTTAATCCTACCATACTATTTCCAAAAAAATCATGCAATACTCGTTTAATCCTACCATACTATTTCCAAAAAAATCATGCAACACTCGTTCAATCATACCATACTATTTACAAAAAAATCATGCAATACTCGTTCAATCCTACCATACTATTTCCAAAAAAATCATGCAATACTCGTTTAATCCTACCATACTATTTCCAAAAAAATCATGCAATACTCGTTTAATCCTACCATACTATTTCCATCTGCTTTTTTTCTTACGGCAAATTTACATCGTTTTGTTTATGCATCTCCGAGTCTTTAGATTCAAATTTTGAAGTGTGCACTCGCATACAGTTTATAACTTTTGTAATGAATTAAAGTACTTTCTTTGCCATTATATTATCACATAGTGTTTTTGAGCATGCGGGAATTGTGACTTTAAATTTTTTTATTGAGTCATTTCTGTGTTGACACAAGACGCACTGATTCAAGGAACTCACGCATAAAATGATCAAGTTTACCTAGATGAAATACGAAAACACTCATTTCCTTGAGGTATTCAGACTCTAAGATGGGGTTCATGAAGTTTACAATACTAATGATAAACGAAATTCCTGGAGATACTAAGTTATTTAGTGCCATTATTTGAGAGATTTTCCATGTTTAATAAATCTCAGTTTTTCATAACTAAGAAATGTCTGCCTTTCAGATTAGAATTTAAAAATTTCCTTGGGATTCCGGATGTACAGAACCTAATAATAAAAAATTAATCCTCTGTTGAATACAACTGGGTCTTAAGAGATATTCTAAGTCACCAATTCCCAAAAGTTGGAAAGTCTATAATCAAAACAAGATGCATCATATAACCAGCTAACACCAAGTTTAAACATCTGACGTATGTGTAGGTATGAAACTAAAATCTACTTTTTTATTTCTTTTCACAAAATTCACGAATAAAACAATGTAGGACGTTATTTGCTTTTACTTGAAATATCAAAGTTATGTTTGGAAAAAAATAGAGATGAAAGGAAAATCGTATACAAGTTATCTAAAAATTTCTGCAAGCATGAAAGTGAAATAAGGCTGAACCGGGAAGCATATTATATTATTTAATAAATAATCTATAGATGTTTTAACCGATTATTGAAAGTTCACTAAATATTTGCCATTTCAATAAAGTGGGCTCTTCCGATGAAGCACATAAAGATGGAACTACAGAATGTGAGGACGAAACTGAAAGAAAATTATAAATTTTGTTTTAAAAAAAAAAAAAAAAAAAAAAAAAAAAAAAAAAAAAAAAAAAAAAACTTTCAGATATTTTACACTAGTTGTTTCAGAGATTTCCTACGGCATAGATCTTTTGGATATCCTTCGCTTACTATTTTCAGCGTACAAATAAGACATGGAAATGAATTAAAGAATTACAGTAGTTAGCGTACTCAAAATATCTAGGAAAGATAAGAGGGTAGAATTTATTTGTTTATCACTGGAGAAAATAAAATCATGATGTGAATGTAACCAGTTCCTATTAGCATAGTTACAATTATAACTATTATTTGTGTTATCATTATCATCATTATCCAACACCACATGTTAACCCAGTAGGTGCAGCGGCCAAGAAGTTTGTTCTTAAATGCAATGGAAAATTGGAACAAGTTGAAATTAAAGACGTTAGAAGAGAGTAATGTTAACAAAGGTGAATAAAATGCAGAAAGCACACGTGGTGATTATACTAGTATGGCCAACTCTGTAAGTGTAAAGCTGGACTTGTTGGGTTGGTTAATCTCCTTTTTATTTTAAATCCTCCCAATATAATACAGAGCAATGTGTCTGGCTATATATATATATATATATATATATATATACATATATATATATATATATATATATATATATATATATATATATATATACATATACATATATATGTATATATATACATATATATACATGTATATACATACTTACATATATATACAAATATATATATATATATATATATATATATATATATATATATATATATATATGTATATATATATATATATATATATATATATATATATATATATATATATATATACATATATATGTATATATATACATACATATACATATATATATATACATATATACACACACACATATATAATTTATATATATATATATATATATATATATATATATATATATATATATATATATATATATATATATATATATATATATATATATATATTGTGTGTGTGTATTTCCTTCCACTCGGTCACTTATCACCCCACGGGGAGGGGGGGAGGGGAAGTAGTCTTACCCTAAAGGTACACTCTTAAACCAGTCTCCCACAAATTGTCGATACACCTGGTAGTAGTTAAGAAAGGAGAAGGCAGACAGGTATGGTTTAATCTGTGTGTATGCACATATATGTACATATTTAGAAGTCATTTTTGACGGGTTGCGTAATAAAATAGAAAAGGAAAAAAGGAAAGGGCTACCCATGACCCACCAAGAGTGAGGTTTCTAATAAGATATTAACCCAACAATATTAACGCTATTCTGATTTTCAATGTGTTTCGCCACTTCTGGAAGCGGTCTAAATACCCATTGAACCATAAATTGGTTAATAGGAAATATCTCACGAAAGGTGTACGGGGATGCTAACAAGCTTGTGCCCCCTAAAATATGTAGGAGGATTAGAAGACTCGCAAAAAGAGGAAAATTACTTCTACAGTAGATGGTTAAGATTAAAATCATAAGGAAAAAAAAAAAACAATTCTTACGTATCTAGCTGTGATATTTTTTTTTGTTTTTAATAAATTAAACATCACAGAGTAACTAATGAATGGCAATGATTAGGAACTTATTACAAGGCAGTTTACCAAACAATGAAAACTTCATAAACACTGTTAGGAGAGAGAGAGAGAGAGAGAGAGAGAGAGAGAGAGAGAGAGAGAGAGAGAGAGAGAGAGAGAGAGACTTAGCGAAGTGCATATGCAAATTAACGTCATCACAGCTAAGTAAAGCATTTGGATTAACCCACCCAAGAAGCCAATTGGCTCAGATTCTCTACACTAATTACATTTCATCCATTAAGATAATTGAGAAGTTCAAAGGACGGGAGAAAGGGAGGAGGAATTTGAAGGTGGTTCTTATAATGGCATAGCCATTTCCAGGATATCGATACTGCAGAAGAATTATTTACAAGACCTCAACTACGTAATGCATGAGGTATCTGGGTATCACGGGAGACGACAATCCCTAAAAGATGACTCCCAGCCTCTTTTTGAGAGACTTTTCAAAAATTGAAGAGAAGTTAATCAGAGTTTCAATGATAAATCCTTACGACTATTTTTGCTGTGGCTGCAATTCACATATTTCAACATTACGGTGCACAGTATCCACTAAAGGTCAATATATCATGTTCTCTTTGCAAAGCTCTAAAATTTTAAAATTACATTATATTAGTTCGTTGTTACTAGCGTTTAAGAGGTTAGAGATGTCTGGTGTCAATTCCAGTGTCTTCAGAATAGATACTCACCAGAACGTCAACAGGGCAAGCTCAACCACGGCAGTGGCCTCCCTAGTAAACCGCTTAAACTCACGGCCACGGCCGGTATTGATCTACCGCCATACGAATGCTACGTTACCACTGTACTGAGTGATATCGGCTACTGGGTAGAAAGTTTGGTGGTAAGATAATAAAGGTTACCAAATTTCCTACACGTGAAAAATTAAACTTAAGCTAAAATGTATTCTTGCCATTTAGGTAGCTGCGGCACAAAAAGTTTGTACCATTTGCCTTCTGTCCGTCAGCAGTGCTCTCCAATTATACGTTGAGGTTATTTAAATCCCAGGTACATCTTGGATATAGAGCTTCAACTATAAATTTGAATGATCATGACTTTCTGTATGATCTCAGTTTTGCGTTTTTGTTATCTATTATAAGTAAAACCCTCTGCACTGATGAAAGGCAACACAAACGCTTATGGTTTAGAGAATTCATGACCTTGACGTTCCATGACTAGCTTCACCATCCATAAGAATTGCATCATACTTACTTTATTTAATTCAACACTGAAGGAAAGATGCCTTCATGGAACTGTATACATATACAGTATGTACCACGATTCAAGCACAGCCACCAAGTCCAAATTTGCTGATCTTGGCTTTCAATATGACTGTGATCTCATTTCTCATGGTTTAGCAATCAGTTCATTTCCTCAGACCTTAAAGGCAGCCCCCGTATACCTAGAAACATAGATGTATCTAAGCAAGAACACTTGAAATGTGTCAAAATTTATGAACTTTGTATCTGTCCAATCTCGACCTTTCAAGTTCCATCAAATTTCTTGATCAGCATGAGGGAATCGTTCTTTTGGGTTCACACAGTACAATTTGGCACGAGCACTTAATGCTAAATTTTAATGACATTAATTTTCTGTTTAGCCTTGATCCCACATTGGGTTTTACTTTTACATTTAGCTGAATACTGTGAGAACTAGAAGCTTCTAGATACAAAATTAATGCAATAGAAAAATTTAAAGCCAGAATTACCTCTTTATATCAAAAATATGTATGGAACGTATGTATCAACATCGCTCTAGATTCTCTCATATTACGTTGAATGGCTTCAATTATATGGTCAACGATTTATTCCATTTCCAATTTATAAGCTGATAAAAAAGTATATCGAGCTCAACCCTTCCGCAAGTACGAATTCCTTTCCTTTTCCTAAGTAAATCTAACTCCAAACTACTATAGAATCATGTTGCAGATATATGAGATGCGATAGGAATTTGGTAAGAAAAAAATAAACCGTAAAATAAGATATGAAAAATTAAGGTGACTGTAATAAATACTGAAATTTAAGAGACCCTAATCTAATGCAAAATGAACATAGGAAATTCAGATATATATCAGCCTAACACAGGTTAGTATCGAAGATAAAGGTAAAGGTGTCTGGTTTCAGTTTCATCGGAATAGAGGGTCATCAGAACGTCAGCCAAGGGAAGCCCAACCCCTGCCGTGGTGCGCAACCACATCAGTGGCCTCCCCAGTAAACAGCTTAAACACGCGGTCCCAGATGGGGATCAATCTGCTGGCATACGAAAGCTAGGCGAACACGTTACCACTGTAAGTCGATGAATTAATATGTATATATATATATATATATATATATATACATATATATATATATATATATATATAAGGGAGCAATGGCGTTGACAGGACTAATAATGACAATTCACAAAAAGCAAAATTACTATCAAACTCAGAATATTTTTCAGCTTTTTCACGGGCAAGGTAAGTATACCTCATTGTAAATAGAGAAGTATTCGTCCTGAAATCTAAATTCCTACACCAGAAAAAATGTATATATCACAGGGTATATTATCAGTCCTTTTAGGAAATAATGTATGATTCATATATCAACTAAGATGATGTAGTACGGAGAATCGGAAGTGGATCAAAGACCATTTTCTTTATTACTTCCCAAGGGAGGATACATTAAGATCACAGAACGCGAGTGGATGTAAGAGCAACGGATACAAATATACGGAGGCTCAAAGATCATCATAATCATACACTCTCACTCTCGCTCTATCACTCTCCATTACTTTTTGTCTTTGATGTTCATTAATATAAAATTACATTCGGTATATATATATATATATATATATATATATAAATTATTGCTTGCTGAGCTACAACCCTAATTGGAAAAGCAGGAGGTTATAAGCCCTGGGGCTCCAACAAGGAAAATAGCCCAGTGAGGAAAGGAAACATGGAAAAATAGAATATTTTAAGAACAGTAACAACATTAAAATAAATACAATTAAAAAAAAACAAGAAGATAAATAAGATAGAATATATAAATATAAATATATATATATATATATATATGTATATGTATATATATATATATATATATGTATATATATGTAAATATATATATATATATATATATATCTATCTATATATATATATATATATATACACACACACACATATATATATATATATATATACACACAATCGTGTATGTATGTATGTATGTATGTATGTAATTATACGTATATTTATACATACGCTCATATATATATATATATATATATTGTGTGTGTGTGTGTGTGTGTGTGTGTGTGAATAAATGTGTGCATATATGTGCATATATGTATAT
>NC_090732.1:95889694-95927194 GCF_036898095.1 Palaemon carinicauda | reverse complement strand
AAAAAACACTGCAATCAATACACATGGAAACAAAAGAACATCCATGCCTTCTCTAAACTTAAGTATATGATCACATAGTGCTAAAAGAATATATTATTCAGTAAATTCAAGCCCAAAAGATTTAAAACCAAACATCGTAACTTCCAATTATATATAACAGAATTAACGAAAAAGGACGAGTAATTAAATTCCAAAATAAAAATTAATAGAAAGAAAATGAATATCAGGTGCTCTCATACAGGAAAAAGTACCTTTTCATTCCAAATAAAATTTTCGTGTTAGTTGTTAATCACTTAAAAATAACAAATTAATAATAGCAGCACAAAGAAAAATAATACCACGGTACTTTACATCGGTCTTAAATGCGAAAAGGAGAAGAATGAGAAATTCTAAAGTAATCCCCTATCATCCCATGATAAGCTTTTCAATTAACTGATAATAGTCGCAAGGAAAAAAGAAAAAAAATAAGTCAAATTACTTCGGGGTGCTAACGGCTGATTTCGTTGACGAATAAATAATCATTAACGATATAATCAATCTAAATACACAATGAAAGATAAAAACGCCAGCACTTTAAGACCTGTCTACACGATCGAGCATGCCCGACGGGCAAACAGTGATACCAGGCCACAATAGTTGGTGAAAATAAGGGTTGATGACGACAGAAGTGGGAAAACTAAAGGCAGGGATCTGGCACTGCTGTATGATGGCAGCTCCGTCTGTGGTTTTCCAGCTTCTGACGTCATTAACCCTCATTCTTACTAACTATTGTGGTCTGGTATCACAGTTTGCCCGTCGGGCATGCTCGATCGTGTGGACAGGGCTTTAAACTCACATAGATTGTGTATTTAGATTGATTTTATAATTTTAAGTTATTTTTTTATTTTCATTTCATAAAGTTACAGTGTGTTCATTTTAAATTTCCGTTTTAAATATTTATCAAACTATGTTTTTACTTATACAATGTAGTATATTTTAAGCTCTGATGATGGAAATAGATTTTCCGAAAGCTCAGTAATAAATTTGTATATTATAACTCTGGTACTATTATTCATATATAGATAGGCATTAAATTAAAGGACTGGAAATAGTCAAGATGAGTCCCTAAACATCCTGCGATACTACCACAAGACATTTATGGAGTCCTCTTACTGGTCACACAGTACTACTGTACCTTGGATCCCTCTTTCGGGTTACGGAACATTTTTCTTTGCCTAACATACATTTTATAGTCTGGCCTATTCTTTCTACTTTCTCCTCTGTCCTCATTCACCTGAAAACACTGAAATTACCAAATAATTCTTATTCACTCGAGGGGTTAACTGCTGCAATGCTATTATTCAGTGGCTACTTTCCTCATGGTAAGGGTAGAAGAGACTCTTTAGCTATGGTAAACAGCTCTTCTATATGAATGATACTCCAAAATTAAACCACTGTTTTCTAGTATGAGGTAGTATCATAGCCTTGGTACCATGGTCTTCCACTGTCTTGGGGTAGAGTTCTCTTGTTTGAGGGTACACCCGGATACAATATTCTGTCTTATTTCTCCTATTTCATTTGAAGATTTTATAGTTTATGTATGAAAACAAACTATTTAAATACTGTTATTGAAATATTTCATTTTGAGTGTATATTACTTCTCTTGTAGTTCAGAGTATTTATTTCTATATTGCCTTTCCTCACTAAGCTATTGTTCCTTATTGGAGCCCTTGGGCATCATGCATCCTGCTTTTCCAAATAGGGTTTTAGCTTAGCTAGTATTATTAATATTTATATCATTAATATAATGGCTCTTACCATTTTGAAACTACTAAGCAAATCTCTGTAAGAGTGCGGGATTGCATTGGTTTTGATTTATGGAATGTGGGTTGCTTAACTTAGCCCAGTGGCAGTGGAGGCGTTAAATGCCAAGGGCCCAAGGCACATCTTGGAGAAAACCTCGTATCTGTAAAATGAAGTAGAAATTTAAAGTGGTTGCGCAGTTGTATAAGAAAAAAAAAAAAAGGATGCTGGAACGGACATAGATAGATCTCGATGTTACTCAAAGACAACATGGGCTACATGGAAAACTGCTTTTTTCATTCGCACTCCACTTTTGCAGCTAGCAAAGCGATTCTCTCATCACCATATTGCATGCAGTCCAAGGGACATAAACCAGGCTGTAACGAGTCGTAGTCTTGGCCACAACCGTTTTGTAGTTTCGAGGAAATGGGAAAACAAGAGGGGGAATATCAGAAGTTCCATCTGATGTACGATATTGTTATCTCCAACAAAATCACCGTTGACCTCTCATGACATAGTAAACAAAGGGAATAACTATTTCCCTTGGTTTTACGAAGGGATAATCGTAACCGTTGGATTGAGTGGATGCAGAAAAAAACAAAATCTCTGGAATTACAACGACTGGCGTGGAGCCATATCAAGCCACTAATTCAAAACAACATTATTTTTCTTTATCTTCTAATTTGTCTATTCTTGAGAGACATGAAAGTTATTAAATCCTATGAACCTTTGTACCGATACGTATAAGCAAGGCTGCTCAAACACAATGTAGCCTCTTTCAAAGCAAACACTTCAATATGCGCGCTTTTAAAAATTATTTCATACAAACTTTAGGCTTCATATCTTGCACAAATTCATTAAAGCCTTTAATCAATAATTATCGCGATGAAAGAAATTTGAAAACATCAATTCACTTTTAGAAGGAAAATTTTCCGATGAAATGAATATAAAGAGGCCGAAAATGATCAAAACAAAGAAACACGGAAGAAATATTGGATCACCATTGCTTTCGCCCTTGTCTCATTAGGCGTTTTACCATCTCTCTCTCTCTCTCTCTCTCTCTCTCTCTCTCTCTCTCTCTCTAAATACTTCTTTTTTTCTCAATCAAGCAATTGCGAAAATAAAACTTAGCAAACCAATTGGAATAACGCATTAATAATTGAAAGAAGAATACAATTTAACTAAATAACTTACTGCCTTGATGGTACAAGTGAAGGTTATTTAATGATTTCACTAAAATCACACAGTGACCGGCTACACCTGAGCCACCGGCTCTTTTGCCACTATGCTTTGTTACACTAAACTATCTCCACTAACTACTTCACCCAAACTACCAAATTATAATAACCATAGAAGTCCCTCAGTTTCGTTTATTTGGTTCATGGCATTATAAACCATGATAAGTGAACACACATAATACGTGATAGGCTGCCTTATCACATTACGTACCTGTATGAGTTTGGGTCATAAAGCTTGCCATTGGACAAGGGAATGCCATCGAACGTCTGTATAGGCTACAACTAGGGAAAACACTCCAACGTTGCAACATGAAGTAAAAGTTTAGAGATGAAAGAAAGTATGAAAGGACGGAGGTATAGTTGAAATCTGAAAAGTAAAGGCAGTCAAGAATACAGTAAAGACTTTGAGGGCAGCTAGTGAAGGAGGGAACGTCCCAAAAGGACACTGCCAAGACCTTAAAGTAGATGGCCCTACTTCCCACAGAATCCCCATAATAAGGAACTTACTATTGCTAATATCCTGCATTTTCATTTTATACGGCAAGTATCCATGTTCGTTTCGAGGTGTCACAAAGGTAACCCGAACAGCATTTGAAGCGAAGGGTACTGTTCAAATTTGCCCCTTTCCTTTATCAAATCACCCTCAATCATGGTCTACTAATATGCCCTTCTCTTTGCTGAGTGAACATTTTCATCTGCTGTCTGCTGATGACTCTCTTGCTTACTACTAAGTTAATAGGTTCGATTATTATTATTATCGCTGGGCCACTGTTTTGGCGGTAATATTTGGATAGAATTGGTTTTGAAGTTGTGGTGATGGAAATTCATCAAAGTTAATTCAAAGTAAAAAGAAACAACAATCTAGCACTACTGCGGTAGATCACGTTATAAACCTTGATCTTTAAATTTAGTGCTATGGATGGAAATGCAAATTCTGTAACGGATTGACTAAAACGATAGGGAATAATTACTTAATCAATCCTGAAAGAAACGTCAAGTTTAATGTTCGTCGATTTTCAAGTTCTCACCATGAAATAGTCGTACATTGTCAAGATCGAGGGCCCAAATTCATAAAACCCTGCTAAGCCTGGTTAGGAACTAAATCGGGATTTCGTTGATTACCAAGTTAGTTGCTTGCTAAATGTTATTCATAAAACCTATCTAAGAGTTAGTTGCCTGCTAAGTTCCTTACTAGGTTGAGTTGATCAAGGGCTGGTCTTAATTCTTGGCAAGCAACTAAATCAATTAGACACTTGCCACATAGGTGAAGGCATGCTAAGGAGAATATCAGATTTAATGGAACTTCGTCGTGCTATGCAGAGAGAACAAGTCATTCATAAAAGGAGAAACCCATAGGAGATATTTGTTGATGCTAAAGAGATATATAGTTTTTCACAGCAAGGTATAATGAATATCATCGACTTAATAACAATCGACATAGAACATTCTACGTATATATATATATATATATATATATATATATATATATAAAACTTTTCACCTGCCATATAAACAAGTTTTCATTTGTCTTGAATAATATACAGCAAGATCATTTCATATGGTCACAGGAGATCCTCTTCAAGTAACCCCACTAATAGCTCTCTGGGCAAATCACAGTTACTAACGCCCTGATTAAAACACCTTTCCTCAGTATGAGAAGGTTTCTATCAATTACGAGATTTCCCGGATTGATTGGCGGGATACATATTTCTTAACCTGAAATTATAAGGAGAGGGAAACACTGTTTTATGCTTTACGTCATTTGGAAGAGATTTTGCAGTAATGTCAGAGGAAAGATAGTTTGTTCATTTTCTATCAATGCAGAAATACAAAGAATCTGCAGATTGTGAGCTTAATACTGATGCCATAAAAACAGCTAACTTAAAAAGGGAAATGTGTTTTAAAGGATGTGCCCAAGAGTTGAAAATGAAGAGAACAACCTTGTTCTTTAAGATCAAACCATTTTGGGCAGATATCTCTGTGCTACGTTTGTAAGTCTTTACTACTGTGAACCAAACAGAGTTGGAGCTTGGAGAAGCTGGTTAGCAGAAAAAGTTAGGGACATCAAAATTTTAAGTTTTACTCTCTGATCTAATCTTTAGAAACACAGTAAGCCACACTAGCTAGTCAACGTTAATAGGGAAACTACTGAGTTTAAAAAAAGCAAAATAATATTGTAATTGAGGTTTGGAGTACAAGCATAAGTCTCATAAAAAAGGAAAATTAAGTACATTACACAATGAGAGCTCGAGATCTTATTTAAAGGTAATAACTACTTACTCTACAAATATTGAGCAGCTCTACAAGGAATCACGAGAACAAATCTCCCATTGATTAACTTCATGTGCATAACTCTTAGAAGAAATTATATTTATATTTTCTATGATAAATTTCCCCTTCAAATTTTCGGAAAGTGATATAATTTCCATGAATGCAATGTTGCTTTTGCCTTATAATACTGTGACTGTCATAAAAATCTCTGACACTGTTAATAAACAGATTTCTTTTTCATTATCATATACATTATATGAAAATAATACAAATCATAGCAAATAATTTTGCTATGCAAATATAATTATATAATTTTCTTTTTAATAATGTACTTCCCCCTTCAATTATAAAGGTATGATAACTTCCAAGAATACAATGTAGCTATGTTTCTTATGTATTTTGTGATCACCACAATTATCTTTCATATTACTGGTACTAAATGTAATAAAGATTTGTTTTATTTTTCACGAGTGTTGTCATTTATATGAAAATATAATTCCGAAAGAATATATCATATATTTTGCTTTGTGAACATAAGTAGAACAAGTAATACCACTGGTTATTTTATTAAGTAGACGTACTGAACTATATTCTAACTATATTCTGTTGACTGAACTACACCAGGTATTGATTTTAGACCTTAGGAGACCGTTTTTGTCATTGCGGCTCTGACATTACTGAATGTGTTTGATACTTTAAATGAATGACTCATCTAAATAAAAAGGTTGGCGACCCCTGAAACGGCTAAAAGATAAAGTTTAATATGTCGTAACAACAATGATATATATATATATATATATATATATATTTATATATATATATATATATATATATATATGTATGCATGTAAGTCTGTGTGTGAATCTTTTTACTTTTTATTAACTTGATTTGTATATAGGAAGCTTCACGCGTTGTAAAAATTTAATCTTTCTACAAAGAATTGACCTCTTACGGAGATAGCGTTTACTACAGCGGAAGTTGCAGTAAACAAGAGGAAAATACTAACTAGCTAGCAAGGTTGTTAGGAAGGTTATATGAATACCAATTTTGTTGGCTGGTACGTAGTTGGATACTAATGACTTAACAATTAGCAGACCCTTCGTTGCCAACTAAGTCAGTTACGTTTTATGAATTCGGGCCAGGATCTCTAACATGTAAATTTTAAACAGACATGAAATGGAGGACTTCACTCTATGCCACGGAATCTCTTTAATAATCTGAAATACATTGATGGTATTATTTGAAACAAGAATAAAATTTCCGGAAGTGGAATTTGAAAAACAGTAGTATATTCCAGTCGAAGAATTTACAAAAGAATGAGCAAACGCGTAAAGTTTTCCAACAGGCCACAGGGATCGCATAGACTGTCAGTCATGATAATCGTTGTATCAAAGTTTTTAGTTTGTAACATGACAATTTATAAAACCTCCTATTACAATAAACTTCATTCGTTTCTTCCTGTTCTTCCGCCTATACATTTATTAATATACACATACTAATGTATATTATCATGTTGTTATTTAAATATCGCCATTTACAGATAAATTGGCCATCTTTAGAAAACAGAAACTAGCTGAGCACAGCATCTCCTAAACACGGTGTTCATTGTTTTACCATTAATCTCAGAATTTATTATCATGAACTCGGAACACATATGTGCATGCAATATACTGAATTTATTAACAAATCGAAATTCGGACTTAATATCGGTGCACCAGAGTTTGGGAATGACATTAATTTAGCTGATCAAATTTGCTAATCTACTCTTACCGACGTATGATTAATATAAACACAACTTGATTACTCTTCCTGTTTACAAGAAGTTGTGGGTAAACAAATAAATTACTGCGTGTCAGGTAATTCAGCTCCCTTGCTTTATTTACTAGTCAGGAAATTCCATGGTGATTTTAGTTTGTTGAAGTGATCCTCCTGATGTATGAATAAGCGTGTAAAGAGAGCCGTTGCTTCAGTAAATCTTATTCCAGGAATACTGAGATCCATTTCCTACAGAACTGTGATTACCGAGAACTAGAATACCTCAATATCGGTGTTGTAATGCCTCCTAAAGTTTCCTGCCTGCCAAAATAGTAATTTGGATGTTAAACGCTGATTGCATTCTCTGATTGAATAATGACAGGGTTTGCATTATTCAATACACTAACTCCCAAATTCTTACTGGATGACCAACTCCTCTTTGCTGAAGCCTGAAACTATTTGAAACTGAATAAATATACATTTAGATTCTCCTTCTTTTTACTCTTCTGCGTTTAAGTTCCTAAAGTCGACTTTAGCAATATTTGAAATTGAACGGGATAACATCCTAGGAAATAATAATAGATGTTAATTTTCAAATGAAAAAATACATGTTGGGAAAAGGAAATATAATTTTAGTTCCTTAAAGACTAAATGTTCTTTGTATCCTTTTTTTACCATGGGATAATTTATTGAGGAAAAATTAAAGTTAGATAACTAACTTAGCTAGGGGACTGTCATTACAGATTTCCAAAACAGACACACGAGAGTGAGCCAAGTAAATGATTGTAGTTTATATATATATATATATATATATATATATATATATATATATATATATATATATATATATATATATATATATATATATATATACACATACATACATACATATATATATATATATATATATATATATATATATATATATATATATATATATATATATATATATATATATATATCATGCATATTTATACATAGATACCGACAAAAACTGACACTCTTGTGTGTGTGTGTATATATATATATATATATATATATATATATATATATATATATATATATATATATATATATATATATATATATATATATATTTATATATATAAATAAATATGTATATATATATATGTATATATATACATATATATACAGTATATATATATATAGAGAGAGAGAGAGAGAGAGAGAGAGAGAGAGAGAGAGAGAGAGAGAGAGAGAGAGAGAGGAGAGAGAGAGAGGAGAGAGAGAGAGAGAGAGAGCTATGAAATTAAACTTATTTCAGGTTTATCTTCTCGTAAAAGAATTTAATATGGCTAAAGCTGTAAACTTGAGAATGATATAAACTCCAATGGTTCCCGAGTATTGTTTAATTGTTTCTAAACTGATATAGATAATATGTGAGAATTACGATGACAAGTTTCTTCCAACAGTAGGCTATACTTCTAAGAATTATGGTCAGTCCTTGAGGAGAATACCATCTTGAAGAAGAGCTAAAAATAAGCTCACTAAACCTAGGAAATGGTAATAAGGCCCCAATAGGTACCAGGTTTATAAAAGAAGTATGTTAAAACTAATTGGCAAGGACTGATAAAAGATGTTTTATAATGCAATAAGCTGAGGTAAAACATTAAGCAATTCACATACACATTATTGTCAAATCTATTTTGATAACTGTTTTTTTTTTTTTTTTACCACCGAAACATTTTTCCTACATCAAGAAATATTTATATATTCATAGACTGACAGCAAAAGTTACAACAAAGTTTCTGGAGATTTTGCGTGCCAGATGAAATCAAAGGTGCAAAGGAGTAATTTTCAAAATGTAAAATGAAAGTCATCGCACTCATATTTCTCAAGATTTTACAGAAATATCTCGATTTAAGTACTTGGATTCTAATGGTCTTAAAGGCATTAAAATTCCTACTCTGCAATTTATGATTCAGGAGTACTGAGGAGGTCATCTGTCATGGGTCTCTCGGTATGCCCGTATATACATTACATAAAAAACTGCATATATCTGGTTATGGTGGTACTAAGGGCGATGTTTAAAGGCACCTATTTTAAAACCTTTGATTTTAGGAGTAGAATTATACTTTAGCAAACAGTTTTGAGATACCACGTCTGCTCTTATAGTTTGGCAAACGAGAGAAGACGCAATCTCTCGAAAAAAAAAGTTTGTGAACAATATTCTACTGACCAAGTAATTTGTTTTTATATTCATACAATGCGTTAATGAGATTCTGAAAGCACTACACGTTTAATTGACCCACGTAAAATTCTTTTAATATAATGACAATCGACATAAGGACTAGGTCAGCTCTTCTTTCTCATTTTCAGATCATGGGCATGAATTGAACAGCAACCATGCAAAATATTGAACTCATGTTTACAATTTTCCAAATTTACTGATAAACAACATATGATTAGTGATAACACACTTAGATTTATGAGGTATTGGCGTAGTATGAGATTTGACAACATAATGAACATACCAATAAAATGGAAAAAGATACAATATCTTCCGTTGAAAAATGATATGCAACTATAAAACTGTTACATTATCCAACATTATCGATGGTAAGGCAAAAAATACTGAAGGTGATAAAAATTATGAAAATACTAATTATGACAATTTAGTTCTAAAACATATTGTAAACTTCACTACCATAAGAAAATGTAACCCACAGAAAATTTCTTTCATTCCGAATTAAAATCCTATAAAAAGTGTTATAATATTCTTTTTTTTTTTCTTATACGCTGAATTTAAAGGATTATGAATACTCTACTTCCACACTTTTTTCTACTTATACGACACATCCCTATTCACCCATTTACATATATGGCATCATAAAAGAGGAATTATATAGGGGTGCATTTTACGAAAAAAGGCTTTAAATTACTGGAGTCTTTCAGGTCTAAATCTGTTTACTAACAACGGAATAAAAAGCCGATAATGGCATAACTTTCGGTCAGGAAAAAATACTTCTAAGTTTTAAATGTTTTGGGATAATTAGTTTCCAAATACTTATTACTCGGAAAGGGGGGGACGTAGAAAAGAGAAAGGGATAAATTAGAAAAGTATGAGAGAGAGAGAGAGAGAGAGAGAGAGAGAGAGAGAGAGAGAGAGAGAGAGAGAGAGAGAGAGTTTAATGTTTGAAAGGCTGCGCTCTAATGCCTATTGTGTTCTACCTTGATTTCCTGTAATCTTTATCAGTTAAAGCGAAAGTAACAAACTTCTTCAACATATAACATTTAAATCAACTCCACGATCAAGATCTTTTTTCTTTTTCAACTACTCTGTCAGAAAATAAGTATTGTTTCAGAAATTAATGAACTCCAAGACAGATTCATAAATTTCTTTGTTTAACATACTACCTCCATGTTACCCGGTAAGACAGTGGCTATGACATTATTTTCATAAATGTTTTAGGAATTAAAATGGTATTGAAATTATAACACAGTTTACTGAATCATCACTTTATACCCAGACAAATCATTCACTAACATTTACGTTCTACTTAATCTATTAATGAAGACCGTAAAGAAAATTTCTATTTCGTAAAGTGAAAAAGGGGCTATATTTTGTAACGTACCTGTTGATACTAGAATCGTTATCTAAATACTCGTATAATAATGTTTAAATAAATAGGTTTTATTTTTTTAAGTACTCCAGGCTACCAATGATCAGTTATAAGAAACACATACACACACACACATATATATGTATATATATATATATATATATATATATATATATATATATATATATATATATATATATATAATATATATATATATATACATGCATATATATACATACACACACACACACATATATATATATATATATATATATATATATATATATATATATATATATATATATATATATATATATATATATATATATATATATATATATGTATGTATGTATATTATATATATATATATATATATATATATATATATATATATATATATATATATATATATATATATATATATATATATATATATATATATATATATATATAAATATCAACACCATTTATCCGACTATTATTAATGAGACAAAATCATGAACTCTCTGAATAAAGGGAAATCTTTCAGGAAAGCATCATGTCATAAGATCCAACTCGTGTTCGAAAATCATGACATTCCTTGCTAGGTAGTTGAAAAAATGTCCTTTCCTTAACATCGTGTTACATGAAACGACACCAGAGGCAAAGAAGGCACTCTAAACTTGAGATTGAAGTTTACCCGATATCTAAACAAAAGCTGGGAGAAAAAAATCAGTAAATAGTCAAACATAAAGGCTTTCTCGACAGTATATTTTCATTTCGGTAAAATTTAATCAGGTCTTGAAAGCGAAACGTGATGTTTGTTATATTTTTCTTTTAAAGAAGACCCAATTTAAAGCGAAAAAAAAATCTTCTGCAACAGCTGTCTGTCATTAGGAATAACGTCATAGGAAGAATGACCTCGATCTGGAATTACTGGGCAGCCCAAAGGCAACAAATATTCACCGTACCATTTGTAAATGTCACTGTAATCTTATCGACAAGCTACAATAGGACACTGATGCTGAATGATCAGGACTTAAATTTTACCTTAGTTATGTTATTATTTCCTAATTTCTTTCGTCATATCCCAGCATTTGCCTTGTCAAAATGGTGACCATACCAATACAGGTACTGTATAAGTTCCATTTAATTTTGGTTCGAACTTCAGGGAACACTTTTTTTTTATTTCTTATTACTATATAACTTTACTCCTAATTGTCTTCACAATTGAATGCATTCCCAAAGATCATGAAGATATCTAATAATACGGTAAGAGACACGATGAATAAAAAAGAAAAATCTAGCAGAAATATTGAATAATTACATATATAAAAAAGGCCACTTGGAACAGATTAAGAATAATAAACAAATCCTAATCCTCCCCAGCAAAATAAGCAAAGCTTTGTTTTATTTCATTGAAGTTTTTATTTTCATTCATGACTGCCTTCTAATGGTTGTAGAAAGAAATTATAACCTTGTTACAACAAATAAGTACGATTGTAATTATTGTTACCTATAACGCAAATATAAAAACAGAAAGAAAGTTTCATAGCCTTAGCAATGACCTAGAAAATACATGTTGATCACTTTTGTTCATAAAATGAAACAATTTACTTTTACAAAAGGAGGAAGAGGAGGATGAGGAAGAGAAGTAGGCTCTCCAGCTGCCATGGAGCATCGGAACAAACAAACCGAGTCTAGGTTACTTCAGCAAAAATAGGAAAAAAAATATCAAAGGGCTAAGGATGAAAAGAGGCTTGGAAGTTTTCGTGTCTCTAAGGAATACTATTCTTACTTATTTTTCTTGAAACCGTAATATGATACTGAATAAATTTTCTTCAAAATTATTTTTTTCTGAACTGGGAGAAATGGGGTTTTGCAGGGAACTCCCTCGGAATCCATATATAAAAAATATTCATATTTATGCTTAAAAATAATATATAAATCGGTTTACTTTCTGTTTAGCAAAATTTAGTAATCATCTATGACCTTGTAAGAACCATATCCTAGTGTCTCAGTGATATTCTGGTCACCAAATCATGACCTCCCGTGGACGGCATGAAATCGGACTGACAACAAACACAAGACAACCTTTTAGGGACTAGTGCCTTATGCCCGGCTGTAAATGCTGGCAATCTGAACCAACCAACCAAACTACGTTGAATATATTTTGGTTCATTCTAAAAATGACGGCACTTTATCTTTAAACAGAAACTATTATTTCATAAATAATAATATAATTTTCAGTTCAGATGATTCAAATGGTTCTGTTTCTGTAAATAAAATATATGCTAAGTAAATGTAAATGATACCTTCTACATTACCGCTCGTCAGGAGTCAGCTATATGTCAGAATTCTGTGTAAATAAAATAGTTAATCTCAGACAGTCTTTTCAGTCCAAACCATGGCCAGCAAATTGGCGACCCGGAGTGACCAAGATGACTCTCCTTAGGAAATCACCATCGCTGCCTTCGTCCCCCTGCCTCCTTTCACAACAAATAACCTATAATCTGGTTCTTAAGGGCAGAAACTATCTTAAGGTCAAAGAAAATCCCATCCTCGTTACGAAAAGCTGACGCCATACTAGAGTTCCTATCCGATAGTTACATATTTTTATGCAAGTTCAAAAAGTCAAACATGAAAATCATCAGAAATGCTGTGACTTTGAGTTCTTTAAGGTCTACAACTTGAATAGTTTTAAGAGCAATAGTAACCAGACTCGAGGTCGGAACAGTTATACAAATAATGTCAAAATTTCTAAAAATACGAATGACTTACAAAAGTCTAATTTTGTAAAGAATTTAAACAAAAAACACAATTCTTACAAATTTATTACATAGTGCATGTAAAATGGTATCAAAAAGTAGTTTCACTGAACTGATAATCTGATGACATACAATACATTTCAATCCACACTCAACTTTGCTAAATAATGAAAAATAAAAATGTACAGCTTTCTATTAAAGAAAATAAAAAAGATGCTTATGTGCTGCTACTTGGGCTAAATTATACAGTTGGCTTCTATTAAAGATTTAGTAATACTTCATTTTGTTAACAGCAAGTTACATTAAATTTCAGGCTTAATAGTTAGACCGAGTGACTATATAGTAATTATACAGAGTTCTTAAGTCTTCAATTCTTTAAAGCAATTCAAACAGAATTGCATTAGCCTTAGACAGTTATTAACATTTTATTTCATTAAAGCAATTAAAACACAAACCTGCACTAGGCTTAGACAGTTATTATCACATTACTTCCTTAAGAACTGTTCAACATAATCAAGTTATTATCACAGCGATCAGATATGCCCATGAGAACAGGGGTATCAGAGCCTAAAGGAAACTTAACTTTTACTGCTTTCCGGAGGAAGGTTGTATGGTTGAACCTCCAGATTGATGTGTCCTCCGTTAACTGGTACTAACCTCGGGTACGCCTTATAGCTCAAGCGGTACATGTTGCATCACAAAAACTCGGCCCTAAAATACTTATAAGGATCTTTGAACTAAAAAACTTCATTTTTACATAATTTCATAGGATGTAACTAAAATTATTCCTATTCATTCGATAAAAACACTTTTACAATGAAACCTCTATTTACTACGATATAACATAATTTCTGAATCGGGCTATTTTTCGCTAATATAACATCTGCTCCAACTTCCACATGTGCAACATCTATTTATTCTGGAGTCTTCTACATTTTTTATTTCACATTAGATTTTTCCCTGACAGCAATAAAAATACACCATATTAGATTTTTATACATTATAATAGATTTATCAAAAACCACTCATCATTACGTAACTGATACACACACACACACACACACACACACACACACACACACACATATATATATATATATATATATATATATATATATATATATATATATATATATATGTATATATATATATATATATATATATATGTGTGTGTGTGTGTGTGTGTGTGTGTGTGTATGTATGTGTGTGTGATAATCTTAATATTTCAAGACATACACTTCATAATACTCATCTCAAGAGATTATATCTGTAACAACCATGTATCACACGATCGTACATAGTAACGACATTTCATTTTGTGTATATATTATGCTTGTACTTTTGCTCTCCCCTCGCAATATAAAGAACCTGAATAAACATGTACCTTTTTCTCACCGTTAATTGTTATCCGGTGTAGTATCAGTTGAACAGGAAATTTCCTTTTGCATTGAACCTGAAATAATGTATGTTTTTCTAACCGTTAACTGTTAACCGGTACGGTGTCAGCTGAACAAGAAATTTCCTGTTGCATCGAGTTTTTGTATATAAAGGTGAGTGTCTATAATAAAGTCTGAAATAATTTATGTGTTTTTCTAACCATTAACTGTTAACCGATACATTGTCAGTTGAACAAGAAATTTCCTGTTGCATTGAGTTTTTGTATATAAAGGAGAGTGTCTGTTATAAAGTTACTCAGTTGCTTTCATCCTACCTTTGAGTCACAGCCTTCTCTCGGCTCGCCACATCTCTAACACTAAAAACATCTTCGGACAAGTACCAGAATTGTTAACTATCACATACCAAACTCTTTATGTCCAACTACGGTCATTCTTGTGTATGCCCTCAGCCCTGAGAGCCAGGAAATTTCTGAACATTGTAGGAATGGCAACAGGAGATCAACGGCTTTTGCACATCTACAAGCAACTCCAGCAACTAGTAAAATAACTATCAATGACACCCAATAAAAGACGACACTGGAATTAGTGCATGGAGTCCAGCTGACAAAGTTACAATATAAAACAGTCATGGCAATTCCCAAAACATCCCCCATCCCCATTAAGGATATCATAGAAATGGTAGATGATGTTCCCCTGGACCAGATAGCAGCAGAACTGAAGACGGAAAATCAATTTCTTAGGCTTGGGGTTACTGGTGAGCTAACTGTAAAGGATTTGAAACCAAGTTATTATGATGTGGTGAAAGAGAGAAATTTGATTTTGATTGCTGATGAAGATGAGAATGAAGCTACCACAATGGAGGAGAAGAAAGGTGTATTAACAAAAGTCCTTGGGAATATTCAAATTAGTAATGTAAAACCTACGAAAAAAAGGTTCACTGGTCGTTGACTTTCCAGACAACCAAACAAGAGAAAATGCTAAACGAACTCTAGACAAGACAGCTGATGACCGTAAATCATGTTCAACTGTACTTCAGAAGATGTCGCCTAAAATCACCGTTGCCAATGTTAGTAATCAAGAACAGATGGATGACGTCCTGCCTGCGATTTTGAAGAAGAATAATATATTTCAAGGTATTAATGTAAGTCCAAATGATATGAAACTAGAGAAGCTAAAGATAGTAAATCGTATAATTATACTTTCAAATGTACACTTATCATTAGACGCAGGATATACGAAAATGGTGATATACTTTTCACCAACTTTGGTCGCCATAAGGTATGAGATAGTTATCATGTTATAATATGTAACTACTGTCAAGGATATGGTCATTTTGAGTCCAAATGTAGAGTCAAGGCTTCTAATGGATCTCGGATATGTGGACGTTGTAACGAAACTGATCATGAGACAAGGCATTGCCAGTCTGAAAGTTTGAAATGTTATCATTGTGCACGAATGAACCTCTCCGATAATGAACATGCTGTTTTTGACTGGAATTGTCCATCGAATGTTGCTGAGAGGAAGCGAATTGCCCAACAGACTGATCATGGATTCCAGTAATAGAAGAATAAAATGTGCCTTACTGAATGCGCAGTCAGTACGCAACAAGACAACAGAATTAAGAGAATTAATCTGTTAACAAGGAATAGATGCGTTCGCTATAACAGAAACATGGCTAAGTGCTACTGATAATTTGAGAATTAATGAACTATTGCCGGACACTCATAAACTTTTTCACACACCACGTAATTTTGGTCAGGGCATTGTTTTATCCAAAACATTTACAAACGCTAGAATTAGGGTTGTTGGAGCATTTGTGAGTTTTGAATATTTAGCCTTGGAGTTTAATGTACAGTTTTTATTTTTAGTAGAATATCGTCCTCCTCAGCTAAGCAAGGCTACGTTTTTAGAAGACTTTTCTGTATTCTTGGATTGTTTTGAAAATGAAAAATGTAATGTTTATATATGTGGAGAATAAGTAACTGAGGTTAGGTCCAATATCAAAAGGCTGTATTCTGTGTTCGATGAACTTTTAGGGAAAATTAAGAGGCATGTTTTACCAGACGGGAGGTCTGAGCTTGAATTGGCAAATGAATTTGCTGAATTCTTTGAGTCAAAGGTTGCCTGTTTACTTTGTAACTTCACAACTGATGTTTCTTGCCCCTATCCTGACTTTCCTGATTTTCCTTTCTCAAAGTTCTTGCAGTTTAGGCCAATTTCTCTCGATGCTTACAAAACCATGTTCGTTAGTTCTGGCCGCTCTTATTGCAGTAACGATCATTTTCCAATAAATGAGGTCATCGACGCCCCGAACATAGATAGGTTATTGCAATTGCAGCTTCGAATAGTCAACTTGAGTATTATTAAGAGCTTAGTCCCATCCCCTGAAAAAGTTGCTATCATTAAACCATCTCTTAAAGGATCCCTTGATCATCAAGAATTGAAATCTTACTGACCAATTTCTAACTTGTCTTTTTTGTCAAAAATGATCGAGACTTCCGTTTTAGATCAACTCAGTCAGCACCTGAAAGTAATTGGAGCTATTCCTGAAGATCAGTCGGCTTATCGGAAATTCCTTCTACAGCAACAGCTCTTTGTGCCGTAATAAATGACTTGTTAGGTTTCTCTGATGAAGGTAGATGTAGCTTGCTCATTCTCCTAGATCTTAGCGCTGCTTTTGACACAGTGGTTCATGAAGCAAATGCTTTTTTGTTGACCAGGCGGACATGAGTCTTTTTATAGTTTATATATAACATATTTGTTTTTGACGTTGTTAATAGTTTATATATGACATATCTGTTATGACGTTGTTACTTTTTTTAGAATGATTTATTGTTAATATGTTCTCTTCAGTTATTTATTTCCTTATTTCCTTTCCTCACTGGGCTATTTTTCCCTGTTGGAGCCCCTGGGCTTATAGCATCTTGCTTTTCCAATTGGGGTTGTAGCTTGGATAGTAATAATAATAATAATAATAATAATAATAATAATAATAGAGGGTATGACTGCTATTGGGATCGATGGGGATGCTCTTAAATGGTTTAATAACTATTTATCGAATAGATCTTTCAAGGTGAAGGTTAAAGATAGATATTCTGAAAGTAGAAAGCTCACCACGGGTGTTCCACAAGGAAGCGTACTTGGCCCGGTTCTTTTTAGTATTTATACAATCGAGTTGTCTTGGATATTTAAATTACATGGCGTTCAATGTAAATTTTTTGCTGAAGACACCCAGTTCTATTTAATGGTGGAACATATTACTCCAACCTTAATTAAATTACACTGGTTACCAGTCAAAGCAAGGATTATTTTTAAACTTTGCGTCTTAACATATCAAGCTATTAACACAGGAGAGCCATTGTATCTTAAAGGTTGCCTGAAAAGATACGTAGTAGGGCCTGGTGTTCATACACGCCTTTCCCGTGATGATTTCAGACTTGATGAGCCTCGTGCAACGACCACTCTTGGTACGAGAACTTTTAAGCACTGCGCTCCTAGATTGTATAATCAACTTCCGGCATCAGTTAAGTGTGCTGAAAATATCTTTCAGTTCAACAAGCTATTAAAAACCCATTTATTTTCACTCAGCTATAACACTGAGACAAATGCAATTAACCCTCTATATTACATAGAATTTAAAATTTTTAACCATAATATAAGTGATTTGGAAATCCCGTCTGAACGCTTAATAGTGAAAGCAGGGATACTTGATAAACCGTCAGACATAGACATAGACATAGAGCCCACTCAACCACCCATTGCAATGGCGGCCTCACACCCTCAACCTCAAAGTGACGAAGAGACAAAGGACAAGCCAAACACTCTCGGTGGCCATGGCCAGATTCCTCCACCATTCACGTATACTATTCAAGGAACAACAAGAATACAGCCAGAAACACCAAAGGACCTTTGATTCTTCCATTAGAGATTAGAGAGTGAGTCCCGAAAGTAGCAAGGCCACAGCAGCAGCCCAACCAACAAACAATCTGTGACAGCCAGACTTGTTACTTCATGCAGGGAAACGAGTCTGTCTATTGCTGTCTTTCCTAGAAAAACATCACATCACACATCATATCGTCACAGAGGGACACCCAGTACATAGACATTTCAGACGGCTGACTCCAGATGAACTAACCCCCGTAAAGCTATTATTCCAAGCCATGGAACAGGTAGAAACTTACCAGAATTGTCAGGACGGAAGATAACAAAAATCATTTACCATGGATTCTATTAGATATGTGAACAGCCGCACATGCAGCCATAATCTTTGCAATTGATCGGATAATAAGGACAATCATTGGCGATATCCGTAGACATATTTCAGGATCCATACCCTCCGATGGCTGTAAAGCAATAGAAGAATTTCTTAAAGCAAGAAAAAATATACACCTCAGCCAAAAAATCTTACATCTCCGAAGAACTAGAAAGTACCAATAATACTGAGCGAGGAGGTTGTTAACAGAAAGGTGATGTGAATGTAAGTTGCCTTTATTCAACATATAACTGGTTTATATAGAATCAGTTCCGAGCAAAAATGTTAAAACATTCAAACACACGAGTACATGTGATGGCAAGTTTAAACAGGTTCTGTTATCAGTGCGGTGAAGAGTGAGAGATAAAAAAGGGCAAAATCGTTTTAGTGTATAAGTGTGAATGAAACAAGGGTGGTACACGGCTTCACCTCTAATAAAGACATGCGTGTTAGATAAGGGGCCTTGCTCTTGAGAAGCATACTGTAGGTGGATCATCTTTCAGGAGATATGCAGGTTTTAGGGGATAAATGGAGATGCAGTATTATTCTCTGCTACAAATGTTAATCAAAAAAGATTTCGATGTGTGACGGATCAGGAGAAAAGGGTTCATGTAAGGGGGTGTTAGCGGTGTATTGCTAGTATCATTGACAGGAACAGGTGTGATGCTGTGTGCAAATCTATTAGTATGTGTTGCTTACCTGGGGGCTTGCAAGTCTGGCGGTATAGAGTAAATTTTTCGACAAGGTGACGTAGGGCATCTTTAGGAGCAATCCTTAGTCCCAGGAGGACCCAGGGAGGCAGAGTAAGCCAGTTGGAATCATTTCAGTGGGATATCAAAGCTGCTTTGAGGGTGCGATGAAAACGTTCAACCATTCCATTGGCTGCAGGGTTGTAGGCAGTTGTCTGATGTGGGGTAATGCCCAGGAGATTGGCTAATGATGTCCACAATTGAGAGATGAACCTGGTACTCCTGTCAGAAGTAACACAGTATGCTTATGTATATCAAATCTCGCTATCCACCCTGACAGTAAGGCAGATGTACATGAGGCGGACATTGCAGTTTCCATGGGACATAAGTGGAGTGATCAGTGACTGTCAACAGGTAACAATACCCTTGTGATGTGGATAGGGGACCTACTACATTGACCTGAATGTGAGCAAAACGACACTGAGGTTGAGAAAAGGTGCCACTGCAGAATTTATTTGTTGATATTCATTTGAAATTTGGCATGAAGTACAGGCGTGGACCCCATTTTAAGTGATGCCTTGCCAAATGAACTTTGTCTTCAGCAGCTGTACAGTAGATTGGGACGAGGGATGTGAGAGGCCTTAAATGAAATCAAACACCTGACAGGGCATGGGACCAGGTATCTATGGTCATGGTCTACCAGTACTAGCATCCATGAGGAAAGTGGTGTTGGAGTCGTCGGGGGCAACATCTTCCCAACGCAGGGATGTACAGGATGTCCTACATGCTTGGTATTGTGAACGGTAGCCAATGTGTTTCTTGACAGGACATTAGCAACGGGATTCATTTTCCAAGGGATGTGTTGAAGGGTGTAGTTGTATTCAGCCACGAAGGAGAGATGTCAGCATTGACAGATGGACTAGGCATTAGACTGTTGAGTGAAGGTGTGCATGCACCAGACGTATGTAGAATGGGCGAATGATGAAGTGCGTCTCTTCTAAAAAGGAGTGAAAAGGTCGGACAGTCAAATACACCATCAGCAATTTTCAGTTGAAGGTAGAGTAGCTAGATTCCGCCTTCGACAGTTTTCTACTGAAGAAGGTCAATGAGTTGATCTGTTGATCCCCTGCTAAAGTACTGCACCATTAGCGTCATCGCTGATATTGGTGGAGAGAAGGAGAGCGGCATATGGTAAAGGAAAAGTGAGAGCGGCTGAGATTGATTGGTCATCCTTTGCATTGCAGAAGGTCTTTTCTTGAAATGAAACCCACTTCAGGCCTTATGTCTTGTCCTTCAGGAAGGCATAGAGGGGGGCAAGAGTGGCAGTGATGGCTGGCAGGAAATGGTGATAATAATTTATCATACCCAAGAATTATTGTAGTGCTTTGACGGTCGAAGGCTTGGGGAGGTTCTGAATGGCTGCTCCCTTCTCAGGGAGGGAATGGATGTGTACAGGCATGATGCAGTGCCCTAAGCTCAATACTTTATTGGCCCCAAAGGTATACTTGTCATACTGGACTACAAGGCCGTTCTATTGTATGTGGTCAAGAACAATACATAGGTGACGGAGGCACTGCTCTTTGGAGGCAGAGAACACAAGAGCGCTGTCCACATAACATACGCCAAAGGGTAGGTCACTTAAGATGCCATCCATGAGATGTTGAAAAGTGGCCCCACCATTACAAAGGCTTAAATAGGAATAATTGAAGATTTATGTACCAGAGGGGGTTGTGATGGCGGTCTTGGATATGTCTTCTGGGTTCATGAGCACCTGATAAAACCACTTCAAGAGGTTGAGCATGGAGAAAACCTTCGCTTTATGCAAGTAGTAGGTAACTTCGGCAATGTTTGGGAGGAGGTAGTGATCCGGTTCTATCTGCAAGTTCACACACCTGTAATCCCCACAAGGACATAGGAAGCCTTCCTTCTTCAGGAGGATGTGTACGGGCAACGACAGTGGACTAGAGGCCTTTTGACAAAGGCCCATTTTTTTCCATTTCGAAAACATTTGTTAAGTGGTTGCCAAACGATCTGAGGGCAGACACCTGAATCTGATGAACACTGGGGGCCCTGTCGTTTTGATATGGTGATAAATACCGTGGGTGTTTGGTGAAGTTCAGGGTGGAAGACTTCCTGATAAGGCATGAAGAGGTGGGAGTAAGCATCCATGGATGTACTGATGTGGATTGCGAGGTCGGAAGGGGTGGGTTAAAGAGGTGTCAACAAGTAGGAGTCCATGTTAAATAATCATCATGGCCCCACATCAACCAGGCGGTGGAAATGTGCGAGGAAATTCACACCAAGAAGCACCAATGTTACATCGGAAATGAGGAATTTCCATTGGTATTTGGCACTCCAGATGATAGTGTGAGTGTCTCGTACTCGTGGGTGGGGTTCTCAGATCCGTTGGCAGCTACCAGGTGCATGTCAGCATGCTTAGAATGACCACGTCGTATCCTGGAAAGTTACATTGGTAGAAGGGGAACGGCAAGCACCAGTGTCTGCCAAAAACCGCACACCCATACCTGCGTCATGTAAAAAGAAAAGATCAGTGACAGGGTAGGCCACTGCCACAAGAAATGACCTACTTATTCATTTTTCAGACACTGACAACCATCTGCACATTTCTTCACAGCACCCATGAACTTGAAGTGGTAGCAGCAGCCGTTAGTAAGTGGCTGGAGAGGACGTTGGTCTGGGCATGAGTGAGGGGTGGTGTATGTGGGTGGTGGGTGGCTTTGTTGCCTCTCCTGCGTGTCAAGGGGCGGGTGTCTGTCATACTGCAATCACATTGACTCTGGTTAGTGTTAAGTAGTTGTCCTCTTCGTCAGGAGTGGAGGCGTTGATGGAGGTTGTGAAGGTGGTGAAGTGGCTGTTCATAATGGCAGTGACTTTGGTTATTAAGTCCTTCATGGGCAAGGTATCGACATCGGGGATGACGGCACGGACAGGTTCGGGTAGGCATCATACCCAAAGGGCATGAAGCAGGTTCACTTCCTGAAGGGAATTGTCTGCAGCAGGTTGCAGGCAAACAATGCTGGTCATTGCCCTGAAGGTGAGTGAAGCCTTTTGGTCCCTTAACAGCTGTTGAGAGAGCTGAAAAGCTTGGCTATCTGGGCAGATGGTGACGGTGAGTACTGCTCCAGTAGGTATCTTTTGAGGGTGTCATACGCTATGGGGGGCATCCCCTTGGTTGTAAAGCGATTCAGATATTTCTGGGAGTGTCCTTAGGGATTGCTGCAAGTACATAGTCTGCTTTGCTGCTTGAGTGAGTCATGCCCTTGATGCAAAACTGAAGTTTGGTGCGCTGGAATCAAGTGAACGCTTCTCTAATAGCAAAGGATCACAATTTCAACGATGCATTGTGGGTCGCAGTCAGGATCAGTTGGGGGCATCATAATAAGGGTGGGGAGTAGCGGTGGACGAAAAAAGGCAGCGAGGAGCTGATCACTCCTAGGGCCAACCTTGTACGAGGTAGATATTAACAGAGAGGTGAGGTGAATTCAAGTAACCTTTATTCACCAGATAACGAGTTTATATACAAGCAGTTCCGAGCAAGAATATCACAAAAATTCAAACACATGAATACATGCGAAAGCAAGCTTAAGCAAGTTCTATTATCAGTGCGGGGAACAGCGAGATATAAAAAAAAGGCAAACGCGTTAGTGTACGAGCGTGAATAAAACAAATGGGGTACAATGCGTTCGTTAGATTAGATTCACACCATACCCCCATGGCTCCCGCATACTACAGCGATGAAATGTCAGTTAACACCAGAATTACTTAGATATTGATAAACAGGCTTAACCCAGCATATATCACAGAGAACACTTCAGTCACCTGAAACTTATTTTGAGGGGAAGCATTTTAATAACCATTTACCTGCGGGCTAACAGAGATATTCTGGTCATCAAAACATGGCCTCTTCAGGACGGCATGAAAACAGACTTACAAAATCACACGACGGCGTCAAAGATATTTCTGTTCATTCTAAAAAAGACGGCACTTTATGTTTAAAACAGAAACTGATAATTAATAAAGAATTTTGTTAGCTTTCAATTCAGAAGACTGAAATACTTGTTCCTGGAAATAAGATATATTCCAAGCATTTACCAAATGTGCAAGATCATACCTGGATTATTACCTTTTTAGATAAAAACGTTTCCTTCTCTTTTCCGATCGCAAGGTGTGGCTATATGTCAGAATTCTATGTAATACTAATTAATACCAGACATCATTTTCGTCCAAGCCATAAGCAGAAAAACCTCTTGTAAAATCATATATTCATTTACAAGGTCTATTTTATTTCTAATATATTATTGTCAGATATCCGAATCTAAGGACTACATCCTTCTCATACAAGCAACAAAACTGCTTTGTTTTTTGCATAAGGGGTTATTTTTTAATATTCTTATTGTTTATTAATTCTACAATATAATCGAGTTACTCTGATAGATTTACAGACATTATGAATCTTCATAAACACAGATACAGACACACACGCATGCACGCACACACACATATATTTATATGTATATATATATATATATATATATATATATATATATATATATATATATATATATATATATATATATATATATATATATATATATATATATATATATATATATATATATATATATACGTATATTTACTTCCGAATATACATACAATGAAACTTTACACCACTGTATAACAGGTTTCCAGAGGATGCTTAAACTTAACCAGATGTAACCAATCAGGATTTCTACATTGTTTCATTTTGCGGGTATATATATATATATATATATATATATATATATATATATATATATATATATATATATATATATATATATATATATATATGACAGTTTAAAGCTGCCAACTCTCTCAAGTTCGTCAATCCATCGGCTCCTCTTCCTTCCCTTGCTTCTTTTGCATTCGCCAGGGACCCATTCTTTTTATTTTTATTGTCTATCTATTATCTGTCGATCTAATCATATGTCGTGACCATGTCCACTTCTCTTTTTAGAATATTCTCTACTTTAGTTTGCTCTCTTATCCATCTTGCTCTTAGTGTTATTCCCATCATTATTCTTTCCAATGCTCTTTGAGTTGTAACTAGCTTATATTTTAATGCTTTAGTAAGACTCCAAGTTTCTGATGCATAGGTTAATATTGGTAGGACCCAATGGGTAAATACATTTTTTGAGAAAGTGGCGTTTTACTTCTCATAATCTTATTTTGTTTATCAAAAGCTATCCTTCCCATGCTTATCCTCCTTTTAATTTCGGTCTCATGTCCTGAGGATACAATTATTGCCTGCCCGAAGTACATACATTCATTAACAATTTCTAGAGTTTCGTCCATAATCCTTATTCCGTGCCTCTATATTTTCATTGAATATTATTTTAGTTTAACTCATATTCAGTTTCAGTCCTACAATCCTGCTTTCTCTATTAAATTTTTCTATCATATTTTGTAATTCCCCAAATGAATCACTTAATATTAAACTATCATCTACAAATATTGAGTTTTTAAGGTATTACAAATTTATGCTAATTCCTATATTTTTCCAATCTAAATTTCTAAATACTTCTTCTAGGCATGCTGTGAATAATTTAGGAGAGATGGGGTCTCCCTGTCGAACTCCTTTTTCAATCTGAAATTTCTCACTATTTTATGTAGTTTTAGGATTGCTGTACTTCCTATATAGATATTTTCAAGATTCCTCAATTCCTTGCCTTTGAATGCCTTTCATTCCCACTAAAGTTTTGACAGAATAAAAGCTATCTCGTAGTTTCTAAATGCCATATAGTGGTTTGTGATACTCTGTTGGTTTTTCCATTGGCTGGTTAATTACCGGGTATGGTAGCTTGTTGAATACCCATTTCTAAACCCTACCTGCTCTTTTGGTTGATTAAAATCTATCTTTCTTTTTATTCGGCCTAATATGCTCTTTGTAAATAAATTATATATCCATGAGAGCTTACTTATTGGGCGGTATTTTCAGGTGTTTTGTATCACCCTTTTTATGGATAAGTAAAAGGATAAAGTTTTTCAAAGCTGTCTCTATAGAACATTCTTGCAGATATTTTGTGTAAAGTTCAGCGAGTTTTACAATTAAGAAATCTCCTCTATCTATTATCAAATCGATTTAAAGCAAACACCTGTTGGTTAGTTGTTCCAAGTCTTGATTTCATCAATTTGATGCTTCTTCCCTTCTTTGGCGTTTCTTAATATTTTGACTGAATATGTTTTTGGAGATATATATATATATATATATATATATATATATATATATATATATATATATATATATATATATATATATATATATATATATATATATATATATATATATATATATATATATATATATATATATATATATATATATATATTCAGTAACTTAGAATGTGTATAGTTTCCTAAAACGTTTCAGTCTTTCATTGATATTTGAAATAAATAAAGGGTGCAAATATATCTTAATCTTTTCATAATTTAATTTAATTTTCTCATCTAACTTAGATTTTGTATACCTTCATCCGGTGAGGACTCAAGCCAGTCCAACTTGCTGCGGTCTCAAGGCCGGATAAAAGGGGAGAGTTGTTGCCTGGTCTATTCAACCATGTAAGAAAACTGTGTCAGCAACTAATTTATGAATCTCGAGCCAGCAATAGAATGCAGATGTAACAACTGCAGTTAAGTTGCGAGGAGTAAACAAGGGTAAAAGAAAGGATAGATGAGAATTGGAATTCAGAATGTTAATAACCTCACACAAAAGGGAAGAGGGTGGTTTGATGTTATGCAAAGAAGGATACTGTATAGAAGAGGAAAAGAGCAAGAAAGCTTGGGGAAGGATATAAAATTTAATGCATAAGGAAAATATACAAGGAGAAATGTAGTAGCAATTATTCTACATCCGGACTTGCAGTATAATATCACAGACGTACAGTGTATCAGTAATAGGAGTATGGACTTGAAGTTGGTAAAAGATAGGAGTGTATGACATATCATTTTGGTATAAGTCTGACATCAAGGGTGTAATGAATAAGAGGAGGAATTCAGAGAGAAATTAGAACAATATATAGAAAGTTCCAAGAAGTGAACTTTGATTGTTATCTGTGGACATGAATGCCCATATAGTTGAGAGTTATGATAGTTTTTAAGGAATTCACGGAGGAAGAGTTTTGGAAGAAGAAACCAGAAAGGTGAAAGATTATTATAACCAACAGAACTTCTGAATCTGGTAGTCTGAAATACACAGCTTGATAAAAGGAGATGTCATTTGGTAACAAATAATAATGGTCAAAATTAAGTATAAACAGACTGTTTTGGGTAGGAAGGGAGAAAAGAAAACTATCATGGAATGAAAGGTTATTCCAAATGAGTCTGTTGCATATCTATATAAAATGGTGGTGGCAGACTTAGCCCCAGCTAAGAACAGGAGCGTCAAAACTTGGAAACTGAAGTGGGAGAAGATAGGAGAGTTCAGAAATAAAGTGGAGAAAGCCAGAGAAAAGAGACATGTTACTAAAACATTAGAATCACCTCAAGAATACGGGATATTATGAAAGAGATTGTAGTACCAGCAGCAGCAGAGGAGTGAGGGAGTACACATGTAAACAACAACGGGAAAAAGAAACATGGTGATGAAATCAAAAGGTTTAAACATCTTTCGAGGAAAAGAGTATAGTCAAAAGAAGATAACAATTACCAAACAAGTGAGGAATATAGATGGATCCAGAGAGAAACAAGAGATTGATAGCGATTGCAAAGGAAGAAACCAGGAAAACGTGGGGAGATGATGGGAACATGGGAGGGAGAAAAGATAATCGACAAAATTGCAGAAGCGAGAAAAATAGATAGGGGAATGTAGGAATTACCAAAGATGAAAATGGAAATATCTTGATTGAGGAACAGAAAGTCAAGAGAAGATGGATCGAATGAGTGTTAAGAACTAGAAAATGTTCCTCCAGTAGAAGGACCAATAGCAAACATGAGAGAGAGAGAGAGAGAGAGAGAGAGAGAGAGAGAGAGAGAGAGAGAGAGAGAGAGAGAGTGTAAAATAAAAAGAAAAGTAAATAAAATTGCAGGAAAATCTGGGGCTACAACAGAAATGCTTAAAACATGGGGAGAAGTAAGCAAATCTATTGGGAAAAAAAATCTGGGATGTAGAGTCAATGCCAAAGGACTGCTAAGATAGCTGAATGATTAAACCTTTTAAAAGGTGAGAGCTACAGAAGAGCAAACTTTTATAGCCTGTATTAATTATGCTAGAAAGAATAGTAGAATGAAGGTAAAGATAGGTGACAGATATATATAACTAGAAGTTTGGGTGTATGAAAGGAAAGAACATAATTCTATCTTTATAGTAAGACAAGCCAATAGGAGTATCTAGAAGGAAACATGAAAATTTATGTATATTTTCTAGATCTTCAAAAGGCGTTCAAAAGGGTACCAAGAAGGTTAGCCTATTGGTGTTTGAGAAAGAGACTACAGGAAAAGTTGTAAGGTTAGTGAGGTTAGTGATGATGATGTATAAGGGAGTAAGTACCACCGTACAGAAAAAAAAATATAAGAAGACTGAAGCAGTCCCTTCTTCCGCATCATTAATGAATATTTTGTAATCAGAATTAAAGAAAATTTAAGAATTGGGGGAATTTATGCTTGTTGGTTATTTAGTCCTTATGACATACACAGATGAAAAAAAAAAAAAAAAAAAAAAACTGCAAGAAGGGATTTTAACACAGCGAGGTGTCCTATAAAGGAAAGGGTAGAAGGTGTAAATTGGAAACATAGAGCTAACGATTAGTAGTAGAGAAGGAGATGAAGAAGTAAACATTCGAGTGGAAGAGGCTAAAATGCTGAAATAAAACAATGAGTTTGACTAGTTGGATGAAAAATTAACATAGGACGGAGGCACTGAGAACATAGAGAAAGAGAGAGAATAAAAGCTTGAAAAATGTAAAGAAGTAACTTTGTTTTAGACCAGAAATCCCTTTCTGGCTCGAAATCAAGATTTATAAGACAGTCTTAGACCCGTGCTATTATATAGGACAGAAACTTGGGCACTTGAGAGGAAAGAGGAGGGACGGTTGGGAAGAACCGGGATGATGATGGTGAGATGTATTGCTAGAGCATCGGTGAGGGAGAATTAAAATATAAGAAGAATGTGTGATATATGTAATGTAAAAGAGAAGTCTAAGAAAGCTCGCTTGAGATATCATGACCATGTAATAAAAAGGGAGAAGGTGGAATCAATGAAAAGGGCGACGAACATGTCATTGACGGGGAGGAGTGTAGGGCGTCATCGGATCAGAGGGATAGATGTATCAGGTGATATGTAGGGAATAAGATGCAAAGAATAGAAATATATGGAGAAAGTTGACTCATGCGGCCGACCCTGCTGTACAGTGGGACTGTTAAGGTCATAAGAAAAAAATTTGTATATCATTCATCACTATTTCCTTTAAGTGTTTTATCACTATCATAAATCCATCTTCCAACCGCCAACAGATCTTTAAATTTGTGATTAATTGCTTATTGTAAGATTTAATGCTTCCCGTATTATTTGCTTATAGAGTATTAACTGGCTTTCCATGGTATATGCGATCATCAATCAACCACGAACACATTCATCGGATGAAGACGATGATATTCCCTGAACAATATACCGGTTTCCTTTCATCTGAATGGCCAGCTGCTTTTGGCGTAGACTTTTGTTACTCTTAATGAAAACAGGACAACAAAGGAAAAGGAAGGAAAGGATCTATTTCATCCCAACACGGAAAAGAAGAATATTTTGGTGTGTTCCTTCTTCCTCTATTGGCTTTTAACGTTCTAACAAAAATAAAGGATTAAAACGTATTATCTGTGGAAACAAAGTTATTAAACTGATATATAAATACAATTCAAAGATGAATAGCAATAATAGAAAGACGTAAATATAATGGATAAAAGTACGCCACAGATCTTAATTTCACTATCATTATTCGCAAAGCTTAGCAAGTAACGTATCGTAAGTGTGACCAGTTCATAAGTCTAAGAAAATAAGGAGCATAAGGCCTTCACGAACACGTAAATCATCTTTCTAGCAAGATTCTACATAATAAATTGTTTATATATAAAAATGAAAAAAAAGGCAATTAAGAAAGGAGGGTAAGTACAATGAAAGAAAATATACAAAATAAATAACAAGTAATACCAAGCAAATAAAGGACCTTATATGGGTTTAGGGTATTCCCAAGGCAGAATAAATTCAACGATAATAATTAGTGACAAAAAAAAATTTAAAACTATAAGACCGACGATATCCGACAAGATAAGATAAAAGGAAAGAAGATTGAATGCCGCAGTGCATCCATCCACAAGCTATAGAATTCACTTCTAAGAGAGTGGTCAACGTGGCCTAAGTAAAGAGCATTGGTAATACGGTCAATACCCTGAGAAAGGCAACTAAATTTGAAACCTGGAGTCTCGTAAGCAACCATAAAAAGGCTAGAGATACTCCTGTCTACTTCTTATTGCACGTTTGAAAAGAGAAGTAGGTGTCTCTAAACTACCGAGAGTGGTCGACGCGGAAAGAAAGGACAGAAAGGGAAGTTCGGATGATGAATAATATTTTATTTCTTATAAAACAAATATAAAACCAACGATAAAATTGGAGATGAAATTTGGAATAATTTTCCAAAAATAAAAGGCAAATTTCACACCTTTACTATTGTTCCGCATTCCTTTTCATTGCAATTAATCATTATGGTATTTTCAAGAAATACAAAACTTAGAAATGTCTGTCGATGATCAACTCACTTTTATCTAATTAATTGCGTATTTTTGGGCGGTCGGTCAAGTAGAGATTTGAGGTGATAATCTTACAAATAGAAAAGTGTAAAAAATATGCTTAATATCATTGTTTAAAATCGTATCATCAACCAAATATAAATAATTTCCTCAAATAACTTTAAAACAAAATCAAAGACCGTTCAGTTAGTAAACAAGTAGAAACACGACGACACGTAAAACCAAACCTCTTTGTCAGAGGCAAAAGATGAAAGAGAAGCGAGAAAGTAATGGAAATCCCAATGACTCAAAGTATCTAACTTTCTACTGACACAAAACTGAAGAAATCTTTTAATAAGAAAGTCCACATGCCTCAAATATCTGCCAAGTCTAAGCAAACCACCTTCACACATCTCTTTCCGGAAATTACCACACATGAATCCATACAGTACGTGATTACTTGCTTCCAGCCACAACGCCCACTTTCGGTAATTATTATTAATTTTTCTAATAATTCATGCTTATCACTTAAAGTAATAGTGATGACACGTTAAAGAATATACCAAACCAAAAACAGTTTCTTAGTCGGAGGAAATAAGCGAGCTAATAATTATAACCTGTACTTCACCAATGACTAGCAATCGGTTGAGGTATGAAGTTGTCGCACTGCCTCGTTTAGTTGACTTCATGATATTCGTTACATATTACAGCCAGCATTGGATTATCAGTCAGCTAGATTATAATGTACAGTAGGTGATTAAGCAAACGAAATTCTCTTGACAACACTGTCTCCAGACATGTGACAAAGCGCACGTTTACCGAATTGAAATCTTAGCCACGTAACAATTATATGGTTGTGGATAACGTACTGTAGTGAAAATATTATTCAACACTACTGTAGAGTCTTATGAGAATAAAACCTTTGTTTCATGTAGTAACCTCCTTTGTATTAAGTTCTCTCTATATTGTAGAGTTGCCTAATATCGTCTCACATTGCCGCGATACGCACATTAATTCTCATAGTTAATTATACCAGAATCCTTTTATTCCCTTTGTTGTATACAACACGTGGACCAGTCTTGCTAACATTTTCATTGATGCCAGTGCTTATGTAAGGTCAAGTGAAACGTATTGAGTGCTGTACAAGTCTTTTCTTGGTTTCCTAATACGTCACGTTTTATGTATGAATGTATTGACTTCTTGGTAATTCTAATGTAACCCATCAAACCCATTTATTCTTATTTTTTGAACAATGAATATTCTATTATTTAGAAATTTATTTGCAAATTCCTGTACTTTTAGCTTTTTTTCTACAAAAAAAGTTGCTAATTACATTTATGAGAAAGATGGTAAATCTCTTCTTAATAATAATAATAATAATAATAATAATAATAATAATAATAATAATAATAATAATAATAATAATAATAATAACAATGACAGTCTGTGTATGATATAGAGATTCAAGTTTCATTATGATGACTTGGCTGTACCATTAAATTTTTACCCGAACAAAATTTATCTACAGTGGTGGGGTCTTGAATATTACATGCATTTTATCCAATGTTGACAATGATACAACCACAGCAAACATTACAAATACTCCATTGAAGAGCTCATCTGCTCTTACCATATGAAAACTTAAAATATCCCTCACCAATGATATGATAAATAATAAAGTTCATTCATTCTCTTTTCAAAAGCGTTTATTTTGTATTTTGCGGAGGTAAGTGCTATAAAATAAGTAATTCAAGGAATTAATTAAACCAGTGGTGCCATAAATTCCTATATCTGTCCGAGAGGAAAACTGAATAAAATGCCTTTATAAAAAAATCTTTAATCTAACAAAATATAAACAAATTTCAATATTTTCATGTAAATTTGCTTCAAAATATAAAATTTACGAGTGAAGACAGTTGATTTTCTAATTTTTTACTCATCCCCATAGGATGCACAATCTCAAATTCCTAATAAGCATTTTTTACATCAGCGTTGGTGATAATCTACATGAAGTTCGGCTACATCTATTATTCACCAAAAGAAAAAAAAAAAAAAAAGAAAAAAAAGATTTTTTTTTTTACTTTCAATGTTGGCATGAAGCTCATATGCTTCATCGAAATTGCTTCATTATACATTATCTAACAATCAAAACAGAAAATTTCTATCTATCTAACCATCTATCTACCTATTATATATATATATATATATATATATATATATATATATATATATATATATATATATATATATATATATATATATATATATCTACCTATCTATCTATATACATATACATATCACATCTTCTATTCCTTCATTTGAGTAGTGTAATTTCCGTAAAACCTTTTTATAAAGTAAGACATTCCCAGAAAAAGAAAAAAAAAAAACTACAGAGTACTCCAGACAACACTGCAATACCTGCCATATCATAGGCCTTTTCGATCTTCACTGAGTTAAGAGGCTGTAGCCTAAGGCCTGGATCTTCACGGATAAGGTCTCCTGCCTTCGCAATGAGTACTTGGAGTAGGCCCTAAAGCCACTTGCCACTAATTACATTTTAGAGAGAAAAAAGACAAATCGAGGTTAAGAATTGAAGAATAGTCCTTGTCTTTACTTCTGATTACAGAGAGAGAGAGAGAGAGAGAGAGAGAGAGAGAGAGAGAGAGAGAGAGAGAGAGAGAGAGAGAGAGAGAGAGAGAGAGAGGTCCTTGGTATAGATAAATGAACTTCAGTTAGCTCTTCTGATTTGTTTTATACAAGCAAATTCTGTTATCTTTCATGAGTAAAAATAACAATAACAATAACAATCGTATGTTCAAATATATTGTCATCTTTTGAAAGTCTTATTGTAGAATTTCTGTTTAGAAAGTTAGTAAATCTTTATACTGACCTCATTCGCCCTAGTTAGAATATTCCAATTTGGGATTTCGATAATGGATTGTTTTGTTTTTAACTGGCTAAAAACAAAGGAAATTCAGTTGAACAATAATACTTTCCTCACATTTTTTTACTCTCTCTCTCTCTCTCTCTCTCTCTCTCTCTCTCTCTCTCTCTCTCTCTCTCTCTCTCTCTCTCTCACTGTATATATAATTATATATATATATATATATATATATATATATATATATATATATATATATATATATATATATATATATATATATATGTGTGTGTGTGTGTGTGTGTGTGTGTATTATAACACTAAGCCTGTGGTCTTTATCATATTTTTGCTGATACACAATGCACTTTACGTCACCAATTTCCCCATTCCTTTGGAAGAATAGCAATCCTTGTTTTGCTAGCTTGATGGCTTGCTTCCCTTGCATTGCCAAGTTATGGGAGATTCCCCTAGATTACGTTCGCCCTTAATCGTCTAAAATCCCCCTTTTTTCAAAGAATCATGAAACAATCTTGAGTCTCTCTCTCTCTCTCTCTCTCTCTCTCTCTCTCTCTCTCTCTCTCTCTCTCTCTCTGAACGACTTTATACGGCTGCCAGTCATATTATCTATTATTTAATTGTAGTTGTCGTAATTGAATACATAACCTGTTTACGCATCTATAACTGTTGGATTTTTTCAATCGCGGAACTCTATAAAATTGTGTATCTACACCATTGCCTTAATCTTCTTCCATATTATGACGATTATCTATAGGTTTGAGATCAATTCCCTAAAAGGGTACGTTTGATAATAAATTGCTTTCACTTAGTTACATTTAAATAAGAATAGAGAGACTCGCACACATATACATATATACATATATATATATATATATATATATATATATATATATATATATATATATATATATATATATATATATATATATATATATATATATATATATCTTCTTACGAAGCTGGTCTAGTGTAGAGTAAATATTCTATTCATGTATTTCATTTGTGTATTCAAGAGGTGTATAGCCAACACGTAAGGTGAGCTCCTCTCATGTAGGTATAAGTAATTGTACGTGAATTATGTAAGACTTTCGTCGTTCATTTCATTGTATTTTTCATTCAAGTCAGTCAATGTAAATTTACGTTATTTTTAGGATCAACTTATTATTTCACGTATTTTGCTACGGAGTCTTATGTAACTTGATTAAGTGTGATGTTCGAGCTATACGAGATATAAATGAGGGCTTATGTAATTTTTTTATGGTATTGCGTCATGTTCGTGAGAGATTTTGCAATTTTTATATTTGCCTTGTATTTAGAAGAATCTTGGAAACCCCAGAGTTAGCTTTCTCTTTTTTTATTGTTCCGAGAGCAACAAAGATTGATAAAAAGCTACGAGTTGAAAAAGCACGATTTAGAAAAGGTAGGAGTTGTACTGAATAAATTTTCAATTTAAGACTTGTTATACAGCAGTGTGTATAGTATAGAAATCCTCTTTTGATGTCATTTGTAGACTATAAAAAGCTTTTGATAGTATGCACCGGCCAATTTGGTAGAGTTTCTCTTAAATATGCAAATTCAATTAAGTCTGTCCATAAGCATAGCAAGAGCAAAGATAATGTTAGTTTCTCATATCAAATGAATTTCCAGTGAACAGTATAGTACTCCAAGGGAATGTGTTGTCACTTATGTTGTTTATTTTCCTCATGGATTTTGTAATGCATAAAGCAGTTGGAGATGGTGGTGAAGGATTGGACTGGATTGGTAATAGTAAATTAGCTGACCTAGAGTGTGCTGATGACGCTGTCGTTATTAGCAGACCACCACAGGATTTGCAATGCTTGCTTATCAGAATGCATGAAATATCACAGGAGGTTGGACTCAAGATAAATAGAAGAAAGACAGAGATGATGAGAACAGAATATGCAATGGAAGATGAAATATCATTGGAAGTAGAAAGGACTTATGAGGTAGAATCATTTAAATATTTAGGAACTATGAGTCTCTGGAATTGGGGTTTAGTGAAAGATTCAAAACACCAAATCAGACAATGGCTAGGTTATATGAAATTCGGAAATCAAGTCGCCTGAAATTACATATAAAAATCAGGCTATATATCAGTGTGATGAGATCAGTGTTACTGTATGGACATGATTCATGGTATAACAATGAAGCAATACCCAATAGATTTTTTAGATTTGAGGAAAAAGCACTCAGAAGAATATTGTGAGTTAAATGGCAGGACAGGATTAGAAATGAAACGATAATAGAGATTACTCGTGGGCCATATGTGAGATGATGAATGGAAAAATATTGATTTAAAAGCTCAAGAAGAAGACGACTGGTGAAATCTAACTGAGCCCCTTTGCGTCAAAAGGTGTAGGTGCAGATGATGATAATGGCATGTAAGGGTATGTGTATCTATGTATTCTAAAATTCACATTGCTGTACCCTCTTAATGGTGTAGTAATTTAGCGTTCTCATAAAGACTATCAGCGTTTCTGTGTAGTAAAAATATTGGTGCAGATTGTTTCTTAGCTATAAATTCTTATTTACACTAATCACAGATCTTATGGATATTCAAGTTATTGAGTGCAATAATTCTCTTTATTGGCGCTATTATTGTGGTAAACATTTTCATACAAAAGAATCTCACAAGACATATTATGCTATATACATTTCTTTAAACTATTGCAATCCTCATTCAGTGAGAATAAAATTTGATTAAAAGAAATGCACTAAAGAGGCGAAAGCTGTTTTTTTTTTTTTTTAACAAAACAAACAGGACTAAAAAAAATCACTACATCCACCTTTACTCGGAATGCAGTGTAAACACAATTTTGTTTATGGTAATTAATATTCGATGGGGGTAGCATTTATCAAAGGGAAATAAATCCTCATAGAGATTTTGTGAACTGGTGTCAGATATTAATAGGTAAATGCAAAATGAAAGCTCCTGAAGATATATTGAACTAAATGTCATCGGTGCAAAACAATGAAGAGGAGGCTGTTTCCTCTGATTATAAACTAAATAAAGGATATTTCTACAGATGGAGAGCTTTTTTTAAAGAGATAATTTATGCCACTGTTTTATTTCATACACTGAAGTGAAACATACAATGGACACAATTGGCTTTGACTTGAACGTTAAGGTTTGTGCTTTATATACCCATTTGCCACAAATTTACAGTTTCAATAATGCAGAAACATTTATGAACTCATAAAAGTATCCTAATTTCTACAAAGCTTTATAGTTGAGAAAATATGAGTACATATTTTCGTCCTTCAAAATACATCTTCATGGTTTGTTCAGGGGAAATGCATAATGAAAGATTAAAATAACCACTTGGATACAAGCCAAACTATAATTCCAAAGAAACATTGCTTTCTGCTTTAAAATATATCGTGATCAACGCATATTCAATTCCTTATAAGATGTTAAGCTTTTGATATTATTTCCATGGATATGTATTTACATAAATTAGGATATTTGAAATTTGTGAAAGCTTACAGGCAATATTTCTTATGCTAAAATAATGTACTCTTGATAAGAAAAGGTATTTTCAGTAAATCTGCCGTAAAGTATTCGATTTTGATTGAATTGCCTCCTTGTAAAGTAAATGGACACACCAAAAGGAAAAAATAATATTGTTAGAATTGTACCCTCTTCTCATTACAAAGAGATCCAATCGTTACTTTCAGTGAGGAAAACAAAGAATGTTTCTTTTAGATAATAATTATAAGTCTTCATTCTATTGAACACTAGATTGCCCATTTGAATTAACTTTATATGAAATATTTTTTAAGAGTATTTCTTACATCAATTTCTTAAACTGTCGTTATATCACAAGATACGCCTTGGCTTTATTGAGTTATATAGTAGGCCTATACTTTTGCATGAGGTACTTTTAATAATTTTTGCCTCTCATAAGAATATCTGTACACTCATACTTAACCCGGCCCCCCCCCCCAAAAAAAAAAAAAAAAAAAAAAAAACATACACGTAATAGATTTACTTAATTTAGTGTTATCTTAGGGTTTACCGACGTAACCAACGATTTTTATACGTGTTCGTACATTCTGGAGGTTTATGTTACCATATTCCTAAATATCATATTC
>NC_090732.1:95877194-95884694 GCF_036898095.1 Palaemon carinicauda | reverse complement strand
CCTATTCCTTTGAACAGTGAGTGACAGAGCCATCTGGTTTAAGTAAAGGACGAACTGTTAAATTTACACCAAAGAGTGCAGATTTAAGGGTTGTAACCATTTACTGTATGTTCCTGGGCTGTACCCGAAAGGGTTTCTCTTATGGTTTAAATTGTATTCCTTTTCAGTTGCATCATAAACTCTATGAGCAACAGCTCTTGGCTGAGTATAGTTATTTGTAGTCAAATTTGATCAGGTATTCTTCAAAAAAAAAAAAAAAAAAAAAAAAAAGATAAGCCTCCTGCTTCCTGAAATAAGCAAGTCTGCAATTATCTTTGAATCATGTTTCATCTTTCACTTGATACTTTAGATTATGATGCTTATTAGAAACAATAGTAAGCTCAACAGTTTTACAGAATTGTTATCAATTCAGAATCAAAGGATCATTCCAGTTTGCTTGAGATTTTATATAAATTGCACATAAGTATGGCAAATTAGGGACAGGCTGCTCAGTTGTAATTGCAAAAGAAATCAAGGCATTATCAGATTTCATAACTGGAGAGCCAACCTTACTTGTTATAACGCCAGGGGAGTTGGTGTATGCTAGGTCCTTGTAGTTACCAGACCGGTGACCAGCTTCAATTATGATTTGGTTAGCTTTGGCCACATATGTAAGTTTATAAACGTTTATACCTATTTACCTTAACTACAGGCAGCATTTTACTACCCATTTACTCGTAATGATATAATGTTAGTAAGAACTGAACTTTCAAGGTTGCCCATGTGTAAAAATATCCAAAGAAAATAAGGATAACAATCAGTCCTCCCCCAACAAACTTTCTAAGCGGATTTTACTTCAATAATATAATTTCCTTTGTAAGATGGCATTAAACTAAGAAATAAGATTCAAGAATAATTACCTTACGTTTGGCAAAGATAAAGATTAAGACTTGATAACCTTGTTCAAAAAAGGAAATATAGTTGATTGTAGCAATTATCGGGGAATTAGTATCATGAATACACTTGCCAAAATATATGATATGCTGCTAATAAATAGATTATCACTATGGTGTTCCATTGATAAGTGCCAGGCAGGGCCGCAAAAGGGAAGGGGATGTGTTGAGCAAATAGTGGCTTTACGTTTATTAATTGATTTTGTCCAATGCAATAAAAAGAAGCTGTATGTGTTGTTAGTGGACTACAGTGAGGCATATGATAAAGTACCCCCAAAAAAGATGCTAGAGCATTTGAAGTCGATAGGGTGCGGTAAACTCATGCTTTTAGCTATCAAAAGTATGTACAAATGTACAAAAAACATCTTAAAGTATTCTATTGTGGAATCGTCAGTTAGAGTGCGACAAGGGGTACCAACGAGTTGTTTGTTATTTGTAATTCATATCGATAAAATGATAAAGATGATCAAAGAAAGATTAGGAATTGATGGTTTTTCGGGAGGATTACCCTTACTTCTGATGGACAACACTTTTATAGCCGCAACATCTCGCGAAATGAGTATGAAAATGTTTGAAGTATTATTGGACCATTGTAAAGAGTATGGCATGTGGGTTAACTCATCCAAGACTAAATATTTCGTTATTAATGGGGATAAAAATGATAAAGAGTTATTCCTATTTGGTAACTTAGAAGTTAAATATTGCTCTCAGTATTTGTATCTAGGGGCTTGGTTATTAGGTGATGGAAATATGAAATATGTACTTGATGCACACGATAAGTCGTTATCTTCGTTAGGTAACAAGTTTGCCATATTTTGTACTGTAAACACAACCATTTTGCTATAAGATGGAAGTATTTCAGGCAGCTGTGATGTCATTCCTGTTATACAGTTCTAAAAGTTGGTTGACGTTGAATGTTGGAGAAATAGAAAAGACTTGCAGTAGACTAGTAAGAATAATATTTGGTGTTAGAAGCAATATATCGGTACCTCAGTGCTTAGTTGAGGCAGGTCTAAACACTACAATTGGAAATTGTGAAAAGAGGGAAAATTTTCTTAACATCCAAATTAGATAATGTAGATGTGGAGGAACCATTTCCTTTTGTATTTGATATGTGCTAACCTACAAACCTAGTTGGAAATGCAGGATGCTATAAGCAAGAGACAAGCATTAACAAGGATAAGACTAATGTCACATAGTTTGAAAATTGAATCAGGAAGGTGGAGTATGATCCCTCGTGAGTTACGTATCTGTGTATGTACGGGAAAATTGTGTATAGGATGAGGTATATGAACACTTACATTCAAAAGTCCGCCTACACTCAAGGGGAATCGTTCGTCAGAGGTCTCTAGTGTTACCATGACAAAACAAAGAAAGAGTTGGTCTTACTACATTCAAGGAAATGGGCGGAGCCTTGTCCAACCTCAGCGAACTCTTTAAAATATTACAAATCGAGTTGCCATATTTCACACTGTGGTATCATATGTCTCTCGAGTATTCTCTACAAATACACAAAACACACACACACACACACACACACACACACACACACACACACACACACACATATATATATATATATATATATATATATATATATATATATATATATATATATATATATATATATATATATATATATATATATATATATATATATATATATATATATATTTTATTACTATTCTTTTGAGGAGCCCAGTAGACACTTTCAATGGATGGGTAGGTGGCGGGGGTAGGTAAGGGTGGGGATTACTCCTCCACCGGGCAGTCCGACACTGAAGAATTTAAGGAAATAAGGAAGTCATTTGTATTTTAGAGGTTGTGGAAAGAGGTTAGAAAATTCTTGATACAACTTGTAAAATATTGTATCATTGCCCCAATCTAATTTGGTAACCGTTAATGTTCTAGGAAATATTGCTAACCTAATTCATTGTTAGTTCACTTGTAGTAGCTAGTAGCAACAGAATAAATAGCCGTTGTTGTTCTAAGGTTGATTAGTAACGAAAGTTAACTATTGACTTTGCATAATGAATAATCTGTGAAGGAAAGAGTAAATACTGATGACTACATAACACTTTGAATACAATTAGAATTTAGTTTATTGAATCGAAAAGGAGTTGTATTGCGGTAAATGAGAACACTATTACATTCAAGCAAAACCTTTGAGAAATTTACTTTACTGATAAATCATATAAAAAAAGTCTTGCCGTCAGAACGACATAATTTTCCGAGATTTTGTAATGAAAGTAAGAAATACTAATTTTCCCATAATATACTCTCTAATTTTCCAAAAAAATATTAGCGCAGGTGGCATGAGCTCAAAATGATTTCCTACACTAATACCCTGGCTGTAGGTTATCAGTGATTCTGTAATTACTAGTAGCTTTATCTTCAGAAAATTACGTAGCTTGAACACGCTGACTTCTAATAATCTTGATTCAAATAGGCGTAAGTCTCCATGATCAAGTTCCAATTTGTGTTCCTTTCATTCATTCTTTATTCACTCATTTATTAAACATCCTCGGTATTTTTAAGATAAATGACCTTCTTCGCCGGTATTCGCCTTATGCCGTCAATTTTAGTTCCTAATTTCTCACTATCCCTCCAGAAAAGAAATCTCTCCTAAGCGGCAGCAAGAATAACCTTCACTTGACCATTCCAACTTGGAACCTTTCGAAATTTGTATGAAGCCAAGACGAGATATTCCTTAGTTGGATTAAAAAATAAGGTATTTTCAGCACTATTTCACTCACATTTTTTATACAATTTCAATCACAAATCTTTATAATTGTTCCAGTTAACGAGAATATCTTGGTTGATTTTAAAGCAAACGGGCAAATTGTCCTACAGAGCACTTTCGTAATGACCATATTAACTGGAAAACTTGTGGTATGTGGAGGACTACAGAACATAATGATTTATAGTAACTAAAACTAAGTTTTGGAAACATAATACAATAATTTTTATTGGAAACATTGCAATATCAAACGTGACTAATAACTACATTCACTACTGTAATATCTCTCTCTCTCTCTCTCTCTCTCTCTCTCTCTCTCTCTCTCTCTCTGTGAATGTCTTCGAGGCTCGTATAACTCATTTATGGCGTTTTTATGAATACTTACAGCATCGAGCCATAAATGAAACTGGAACAAGACTAATGTCAAATCTCCGAACAATCTAATGTAGCTGTTAACGGAAGGAATTGTTAAGTTATGCCACTCCATTAATTTCTACATGCTTTTACAGATTCTATATATATATATATATATATATATATATATATATATATATATATATATATATATATATATATATATATATATATATATATATATATAGATGTGTGTGTGTGTTTTGTGTATTTGTATTGGATACTCAAGATGTCAAATGATACCACAGTATGAAATATGGAATATGGCAACAAGATTTGTAATATTTTCCAGCGTTCGCTGAGCTTGGACAAGTCTCCGCCTATTTCCTAAGAAGTAGTAAGAAATGCAACTCTTTATTTGTTTTGTCATGGTAACACTAGAGACCTCTGCTGAGCGATTCTCCCTGAGTGTCGGCGGACTTTTGAATCTAGTTATACTACTACAGTGTCCTCTTAGTGCACACATTCGTGCGAAATACCCTAACCTTGATTACTCAGACATTGTAAACTTCTTGAATGAAGGAAACCCAATAGATCTTTGTAATTGTGTATATGAAATCGTGGATTGCTATAAGAACTAATTATAATAAATAGATCTGGAATGGTATTATTATCTTATTAATGGGAATTTGTTAGCTTGTTTACATATTATTTGTGGCCATAATACTTTTAGTACAGCAAATCTATCTTGTGCAAGATTATTATATACAATTTATAGAGTAAATGATATATCTATACCTTTGTAAGTTTTGTAATATTAAGTCAATAGAGTAATAATAATATGGGTTGAGCTTACTAGGCTGAACATGACTTTGATTGTTTGGCATTTCCGAAAGAGAAGACAAGTCGTTCCGGTCAGTTAAAAAGTACCAGTAGTTCGGTAGTTAGAGATAAACATTTTGCTTTTAAGGTTCCTACCTGAGCTCAAAAGAAGTTATCATTCTTCTGAACTTCAGAGAAATACTCAACACGCAAAACATTTTTAAAGCGAAAATGAATGAAATTAATACAAAAACAAAATTTAAACAATTACTGTAGCAAGAAAAGTCATATGGTATTGAAATTTACCATAGTCCGATTATAATAATTATAATAATAATAAAAACAATAATAATAATAATAATAATAATAATAATTTCTATTGTTATTATTATCTTTAGTAGTAGTAGTAGTAGTAGTAGTAGTAGTTATGCCAGGAGACACTCTCAGGAGAAATCTGTTTATCTGCTTGTCTGTTTTACATCCAGTTTGTTATTCTGTCAAAGCAAACCCGAAACAAAGACCGTGGCAAATTTGAAATTCCAGAAAGAAGGGAAAGGAATGTACGTGCTATACGTATGAGCTGTAAAAAAAAAGAAAAGAAAAAAAAAATATCGTTGATATGCGGGTGCATGCAAGGTGTGTTACAGTCTGAACGGGAAACTGGAGGAACAACATCCCAGCTTGTCTTCACGGTCGCAAGGGAAATAAATCAAGCAAAGGGGAAATATTGCGGTAAGAAAGCATCTGAAAGACTAAATCGAAACTCAGCCCTGATCTGAAGACCAAATATACATATTTTTCCTCAAGGCAACGACTTAGTAAATGCGTGACATTAAGCTTCAGTGTAGATATAAGTTTCGCAGTCGTTCGATTTATTGGTGTTGACATAAATTGAATATGAATAACGCGGAATCCAAAAATTAATAACTATCGAATTCATAAGAAAAAGAATTTTGCATCAGTTGATAATTGGATAATGGATGCATCTAGGGGACAAATTGTTATGCAACCTAAAAAAATATAGTGTCATATCGGAATAATATGCACGAATAAGTAACCTAAAACAAATTATGCATGGATTTTTATACCAATAGGCCTATTACTGATGAAGCTGCAATACACATTAAACCAATAAAAAAATAGTTAATGTACTTTAATATTTTCTGTAGCTATAATGATAATAAATAAACCAGGGCTATTGCCGTTAAAGAAATGTGAATGTTATGTTTTCAGAGACTCCGTTGTAAAGAAACTTCAATATAACAAAGTATTTTTCTTATCTATAGTATCACCCTTTTCAAAATGAAAAGGAAAACTTAGACGACGTAGCGTTGGCCGATTCAGTGACTATAGATTTGAGGAATATGATGAGCTATTTATAAATAGGTCATAAAAGTAATGAAGTATACTTAAAATGTAAAAGTGTCACCTTGAGCTAATATTTAATGATGTAAAACAAATGAATGACAAATGACTAAAAAAACAGTTTAATGCTGACCATTTTCATTTCAACAGAATGAAATATACAGTATGAAATAATAAAAAATACCATTAAATCCCTACAACAATTCATATTCAAGTCCAATTATGTCAAGGAAAACTGAAAAACTGATGTGCAACCACCCAGATGAATCCTAATCGACAGTCCTTCCTTTTTGTTAATCCATATTTAGTAAAATCTAATGTTATTCCAAAACAACAAACAGAATCAAATTAAAACCAAATTATCAACTGATAGAATAGATGAATAACCATGTGAGATTCCAGATAAATATAAAAATGCCAGTTACTTTTAAGATAAGCGGATTAAATTTAGCTAAGAAATAAAGCGGTTTAATTTTTTTACTTATTTTCTAAACCTTCAAAATCAAACTAAATGAATTATAAATTATTTCTAAATCTGTTTAAGGTACTTATCATTATATTCTCTGTTTCTTTCTCAGAAAAATTTTCCGTATCAACTAAATCCTTTGTCCTTGGCGATAAAAGTATACCATTATTATAATTTATTAATTATTAGTCAAAAAGATTTATTTATGAATTTTGAGGAAATTTCATAAAAGCTATTTCTGCAATTATGCCGCTACTTCTTAACATTACAGTATCCTTTTATTTCAAATATATAAAAACTATACATCTTAATAATAACAACTGTTTTTCATTGTCATTTGTCTATATACAAAATGAAATATCTCCACAATCTTTCACTATTATAAACTGACATTTTCAACATACATTCAAATAAATCTTAGGTGTTTTTCTTAAATGTTTTGACTAATTTCATTACATTTTTATTTTTTTTTCAATTCACGGTGCAGGAAATATGTAGATAAGAATAAGCATCTTTGAAGCAAACTTTATATATGATACATAACTATTATGAAAGAGTTTTGCAAAATATTACATTGCTGATCATTTACGGCATTGATCCTGAATAGGATAAATGCAAGTGTTTTTTTTTTTAAATAAATTTCCCTAGAGCAGTAGAAGATTGTTCAATGTCATGAAGGAAAAAGACGCAGGCAAAAAATGACAATATTCTCTTTTTTTTTTTTTTTTTACCACAAGACTAATACAAATAAAATCATACTTTACTAGATACCCAGATAAGAGTCTTATATATAGTTTTCATGTATCTTCTCTTCGTTCTAA
>NC_090732.1:95867194-95874694 GCF_036898095.1 Palaemon carinicauda | reverse complement strand
AAAGTAAAATTCTAAATTAAATGCTATTGAAAACTTTATTTGGTGGTGATATTGTATGCACAGCTTTGTGTATTGTTGCTGACTGTATGTGTACATTTAGCATTTATATTGGAAATATTTCCTTGATATCTCCATATGGAACTTTTTCTTGTTTCAAAGTTAAACTGAAACTATTTAATTTTAGTCTTGTTTACAATTTGTTTCCTCAATGTTGGAAGGTTCTGGAGATGTTAGTTATTCACTAGTCTGCCAAACCAAGTTTAAAGCCCTCTTTTTGTGAGTAACTATCTAGAGTTGATAGATATTTTGGAAGGAACTGTAACTTTTGTCATTTACTTTAAATTGTACAATATGATTCAGCAGAATGCTGTTTGGGCTTCGAAGACTTTGTGTTCTCGTGATTATCCCGTTCAGGAAGTTCTACAAGAGGGCTTCACTTTTTTGGAAAAGACAAGTGGCGAATGAGGAATGACTGAGCTGTTCATCTGTCATGAAAGTACTGAAGGATCTGGTAAGATATTTTACTGTGCATCCATAAAGATTGCTGGCAGAAGTTTACTGATACTAAGAAGTTCTCGTTATCTGTACCCATTACTTACGACTGCAAATACTGCTGTTTGCTTTGTACCTTAAAAGTGGATTTCCATAACAAAGACAAGAACAGGCCAAAAAGTGACAACACTAGAGATAAAGGACAAGATTCTTCAAACAGCTGAAGCAAAACTGTAAAAATGAAAGGGGGAATTCGGTATTCGGTAGCATCAAGAGATGCAATGATCTTGTGGCCAAGTAGGCTGTATGCAATAAGACATCCATCCCACATTTTATATAGAATGTAGACACAATGAAGGCTGATTGACCAATCAGTGAGTGAAAACCAATTTCATTCAAAAATTTGTGTGATTGGTTGGAGTAGGACTGTGGTTGTGAATTGCTGGCATTACAGGAGCTATCGCTAAAGATGGAAAACCCAATGGTGGTGACTCAAGTGTTTACACTAAGAAATTGTTGTAATCATGGCTAGATATATCAAAACTGCCTGTATTTCACAAACCTCCTTTGACAAACCAACATTTCACGATTTAGGACATGGTATCAGATATTTCATATGAGAAAAGAAAGAAGATGAAAAGACAAAGAAGTCCATCATTACAGCAGCAGGCAAATTTATTAAAGCTGAGTTCAGAGAACTTGACTAAGTAAATTAAGTTTATCGCATATTTGAGGAAATTAATGTCTAAATGCTGCACATAAGAATTTAAAGGCCTCTGTCTTTAGAGGTTATGGCATAGCTGACTAATAACTGAAGGCCTATGTGTGACATTTGCACATTAATGTCCACAAATATTGGATAAACTTAATTTACTTAGTCAGGATCTCCGAATTCAGCTATGATAAATTTTCCTGCTGCTGTAATGATGGACTCCATCGTCTTTTCAGCTGTTTTCTTTCTCATTTAAAATGTCTGAAACACTTCACTTTCGGTCAGTGCATCTACACACTTCATTCCAGAGAAATATAATTTTCTGTGTTTGAGGAACGAATTAAAAGAAAATTATTTTCCCTTGTTTGTAATGAAGTAACCGCCAGGTGGCGTTTCAAGTTGTTTTCGTGTTGTTAAGCAGTAAAGTTGCCATTCAGCTTTGGGTAACCGAACAGTAGACATCGATAATTTTAAAGCTCTTTATTGACTAATGGCGGAAAATTCGCCTACACACGTGGAGCAGGGTTTGACATTGGGTGATTTATTTTCTGAAATAAGGCAGCAATGAGCCGAGGTGCTAGCATTACGTGATGAATTTAACAGCACAGTAAATAAAATGGAAATATCAAGGCAGACCAGCGGCAGGAAGGGGTAAACTTTTTCGTGTCCACTACAGCTACGGCAATGCTATCTCCGCCCTTGGACCCTGTTTTGCCTGTGGAGAAAGCTCACACCGCCGGAGAAACTGCCCCCATGTTGTTCGGGCTGCGTCTTCCCCCGTAGGCTACCAGGAAACCAAGTTGGGCGATAACAACCAGTTGTTAAAAGATGAGTATTTCTTTGATCTTGATAGATTTACGCATGAGTTTTATGAGTATAAACAGGGACAGAAACATATAGTCCGAGGTAGACTAAGAAAAAATTTGCAATTTTGGAAAGATTTAGGGGCAAACAGTTTTGTATTACATTATTCAGAATGGTTATAAGCTTCCATTATTGACCAACCCTCCAACTTCTTATAATAAGAATAATAGGTCGGCCTTGTTAGAACAGGAATTTGTTAGCGAAGCTATACAAGATTTGTTAAGACAGAAACTTAATTGAAAGTGCTTAGAAAAGCCTTATGTAGTTAATCCTTTGTCTGTTTCTGTGCCGAATTCAGGAAAGAAAAGGCTCATTTTGGATTTACGTGTAGTCAATAAGCACATTTGGAAGCAATCTGTAAAATATGAAGATTTAAAGGTTGTTCTAGCTTATTTAAAAAAGGGGTTTTTCATGATTAAATTTGCTTTGACAAGTTCATATCACTTTATTGAAATTTATAAACCTAATACTAAGTATTTAGGTTTCTCTTGGACGGATAAGTTAGGCAATACCTTTTATTACAAGTTTCTGGTGTTACCATTTGGCCTGTCTAGTGCTTGTTCAGTTTTCACCAAAGTCACGAGGCCTCTTATAGCAAAATGGGAGAGGCGATGGGAAATTTGTCATTATGTTTCTTGATGATGGTTTCGGTTGTGCACATAATGTATCCGAGTGTGAACAGTTAGCAACTCAGATTAAATCTGATTTGTTGATGTCTGGGTTAATTCCTAATGCGAAAAAGTCTGAGTGGATACCTGTGCAAATTTTAGAATATCTAGGTGTTTTACTGAATTCCCTAGAAGGTACGATGTTAATACCTGATCGCAGGATATGTAAAGCTTTAGACACGATTTCTGGCATATTCCATGCTATTAAAATACACACACTATTTATTAGATCAGTTATCTCAATAATATAATTCTTACCTTTATATTTTATATTATAGGATACGCAGGTCAACACTATCAATGGTGTATCCCATGGTCAGTGGACAGCTGTTGAAGCAGTTCAGTCATCAACATGGTGGGAATTAGTTGCTGTACTGCGTGTGTTGCAGTCATTGAGTAAAGTTTTGGCAAGACACAGGGTTAAATGGTTTTCCGACAATCAAGCTGTTACTTCTATTGTAAAGAAAGGATAAAAAAAAAAATCTTCAGGACATTGCAATTGAAATATTTAGAGTTTGCACAAGAAATTCTATTTTGCTGGAATTAGAGTGGGTTCCCAGGTCAGAAAATGATAAGGCTGACTATTTGTCAAGGATTGTTGATAACGACGACTGGGGTATTTCTGTTGAATTGTTTCAGTAACTGCAAAAAAGGTTTGGTCAACTACAAATTGATTGGTTTGCATTAGAGCATAATGCTAAATTGCCTAGATTTTACTCTAGGTTTTGGAATCCGTTTTCCACTGGTATTGATGCATTCACAGAGTCATGGCGTCATGAATTTGGTCTTTTTGTACCGCCTATATCTATGGTGTATAGTCATTCGTAAAATGGAAGTGGACAGAGCGCGAGGTGTATTAGTTTTGCCATACTGGAATTCAGCAGTAATTTGGCCATTAATTTGCCCTAATGGCAATTTCATTGTAAATGTGATTGACTGGATAGATTTGCCTACGAGTAGAACTTATTATGTGAAGTGCAAACTGGAAAGGGAATTTTCGGAAATGTTTATCTGAAGTTTAGAATGTTAGCTATGTTTATTGATTTTAAAGGGAGACAACGTCAGATTGGAGTGCTAACTAACATTTTATTGGCTTTTCTCCCTTGACAAACATTTGAGTAAACTGGGTAGTTGTACATGTTGTAACTATACATGTACTGTTTGTTTTACAGTAGATTGAGAAGCTGTATATTATATAGCTTGAGGCAGTTTTGCCTGTTGTATACGAAAGCGGCATCGCTAAAAAGGCGGCATCGCCAAGAGTTGATATTGTTGTAAATGAGTATATACCTGTCGATACTCAGAGTTATTTGATGAGTTGATATTTCATTGTTGTACATGAGTATACCTGTCGATACTCAGTTATTTGATGAGTTGATATTTCATTGTTGTGCATGAGTATACCTGTCGATACTCAAGAGTTATTTGATGAGTTGATATTTCATTGTTGTACATGAGTATACCTGTCGATACTCAGAGTTATTTGATGAGTTGATATTTCATTGCTGTACATGAGTATACCTGTCGATACTCAGAGTTATTTGATGAGTTGATATTTCATTGTTGTGCATGAGTATACCTGTCGATACTCAAGAGTTATTTGATGAGTTGATATTTCATTATTGTACATGAGTATACCTGTCGATACTCAGTTATTTGATGAGTTGATATTTCATTGTTGTACATGAGTATACCTGTCGATACAGAGTTATTTGAGGAGTTGATATTTCATTGTTGTACATGAGTATACCTGTCGATACTCAGAGTTATTTGATGAGTTGATATTTCATTGCTGTATATGAGTATACCTGTCGATACTCGAGTTATTTGATGAGTTGATATTAGATTGTTATGCATGAGTATACATGTCGATACTCAAAGCGAATTCACTATATAGTATGGCGGTTTTGCCAGGACTGGATGATATATATTGTTGTTTGTTGTATAAAATTATAACTTTTGAGCGATAAGGCTATAGATAGGCGGTATCGTTTTTGTATATGAATTGTGTAAGAGATATAGTCAGTTTTACATGTATTACGATGCATTATATTTGGTTATCGTGTAGTGTAATTGTTTCATTGATGTATGTTCATGTCGTAATATCAGATCATTTTAATCGATTCTTGGTTTATGCATCTGTTTTTTTTTTCAGGCTCACAGAGTAGACATTGAAGCGTTACCAGAAGTCTTGACGGGCAAGGTGGACCTTCTCCCGGATCTTCTACAAAAGTCCAGAGCCGTCAGTACAAGTCGGAAATACGAAAACAGTTTCATTCGTTGGAATAAATGGGCTTTGAACAGTGGGTTAGGGAGAGAGGATAGTTTGCCTGCTAAGGCATTTACTGTAGCTATTTACTTGTGTTCTTTAATTCAATGTGTTTCAAGTCCTGCTTCAGTTATTTCGGCTTTTTATGCTATCAAATGGTTTCATGAAATGTATGATTTTAAGTCGCCAACAGATTCCAAATTAGTGTGTAATGTTTTGGAAGCAGGAAAAAGAATTTTATCCAAACCAGTTGTTAAAAAGGAGCCTGTAACAGTAGGTATTTTGCTTAAAGTGTACAACAGGATTTATGAAGATTATAATCTGAAAAGTCAACGTATCATCTGTGCGTGTTTGTTAGCATTTGCAGGTTTCATGAGCAGTTCTGAACTCCTTAATATCAAGGTATCTGATATTATGTTTTTTGAAACTTATACGAGTATATTTGTAGAAACAAGAAAGACTGGTAAATATAGAGATGGAGCATGGATTTCATTAGCAAGAACTGGAATATGTTTATGTCCTGCTGACAATTCGAAAAAAAACTGATAGAATGGGCTAAATTAAAGCCCAGTGATTTTCTATTCTGTAATTTGTGTAAAACCCAAAATGGTTATACAGTGAGACAGTGTAACAAGCAGATGTCCTACACAAACTTACGTGACGAGTTTTTAAGAGCACTAGCTCCACATGTCAGTGATATTAAGAAATAGTTTACATTCCTTAAGATCTGGCGGAGCTTCATGTGCTGCTAATAGAGGTGTAATAGACAGTAATTCACCCAAAGATGGATATGTGAAAGATTCTTTACAAGAAAGATTATCTGTTTCATTAACATTGGGTCTTTAATTGTATGTAATTTGGACTAATAAGTTTAATATATAAGCTGAACAGATTAGTTATTAGGTATATTATAATATTAATTATAATATTACGGTGTGGGCATGTCCCGTTCTTTATCGTTCATTCGGTATACCCAAGTGCTACATCTAACGATTTCCAAAATAAAATGTTGAAATGATATTCAGAGTTTGTATTGTTTGTTTGTTGAAGGTTTCGTAATGGTAATCAGGGAAATATAATTTTCTGTGTTTGAGGAACGAATTAAAAGAAAATTATTTTCCCTTGTTTGTAATGAGGTAACCGCCAGGTGGCGTTTCAAGTTGTTTTCGTGTTGTTAAGCAGTAAAGTTGTCATTCAGCTTTGGGTAACCGAACAGTAAACATCGATAATTTTTATATGAAAATATCTAGTATCTGTTCAGCTTATTATGAATGTAAAATTTCAAAATAATTATAAGCATTATGTGTAATCATGTTATGTTTTGAGTTTAAGAGTATATGCTGTACTATCAGTGATAGAGAGATGAAATGTCTTCATTCGGTATACCCAAGTGCTACATCTAACGATTTCCTCATTCGGTATACCCAAGTGCTACATCTAACGATTTCCAAAATAAAATGTTGAAATGATATTCAGAGTTTGTATTGTTTGTTTGTTGAAGGTTTCGTAATGGTAATCAGGGAACTATAATTCACCCTGTTAGAAATGTTTTATACAGAAAAAGTAGCTTGCTAATTGTTTACAGAGGTTAGGTTTTTTCTGCATCCCATGATGAAGCAAGACATTACAACTACTCAGCCGTTAAAAGTAGCACAACTGAGTCAGCTACTGAGGATACTGGAATCGCTGGATTTGTCCCGTGGTCGTCATGAATTGTTGACTATAATCAAGTAACGTTCGCTGGCAGAGAAACTTTCCATAGGATGAGTGTTATCTCAGCCACCACATGCCAAATGATCAAAGATGTTTCGATAAGTTGTCTAACAGAAAGAAGGAAAACAAAAGATCATGTTGTAGCATGAAAAATATTAGACATAATGAATGAACGCATTCCTTAAAATACAATGATCATTTATGTTCATTGTACAAGAATGCCAAAGTCAAAGTTAAATCAAAGTTATCAAGTTTCAGTACCAATTTCCTCTGAAGAGATGCTAAAATCAAATCGTCAGCAGGCAAGGTACAGCAGTAAATAGCTTAAACTCATGGGCCAAGGTGGGACTTGATCTGGCGACTATGAGAATAATCCTGTTAAAATAAAATGTTTTAAAGCAAAATATAACTTCAAATTCCATTGTTATATAGCCTTTAAACCTTCACTGAATCAGTTTACCTAACAAATTATTAAAAAATATTAAAAAAGATATGCAGAGATATATAGTATAAGTCGTTTTGGTAACACGAAAACTCCCGGCCTACCAAAGAATTGGTAGCAGACTCAGTTAAATAACTTCATTGTAATTCATTTTATTGTTTTTTTTTTTTTTTTTTTTTTTAATTGATCAGGATTAAAAATACTACGAAATTTTATATAGCAAGTTCATTGTTTTTGTAGCTTATGGCAGACAGCAGGCAATATGGATTTTAGGTATTCCTAATACAAAAACATTTATCAGATTTACTTTGCAAACTTCAGGTAGTTACTAATTTTTGCT
>NC_090732.1:95844694-95862194 GCF_036898095.1 Palaemon carinicauda | reverse complement strand
ACTATGGAAAACATCGATATCAAAATATATTACTCTAGCGGCAAGAAGTGAAATCATACACACCAGGGAATTCGGTTATGAAAGCTATTATTTCTGATATATACTCACACAAACACTAAGAGGCTATTAGAACAACCCGCTATGTATGAGATGTGTTTGCAGCTCACGATCCCTCTTCCAGAGATAACTCGGTCATCAAAAATGCTTAGAAATAATTGACTTGCTTGGCATTTCATGATTGTCCAATCTAGGCAGCAATATTCTTGATGTTATACAGGAAATTGGTGCACGTCCGACTGAACATAGTAATATTAATCATCTGAATATACTGAAAAAATAATAGAATTCGACTGAAATCTACAGCAATGTAACTTACCGTTCTTCATCTGACAAAGCCGTTATGGTTATATTGGGTTTTTACACGATATCAATGAATCCAGAAATACTGTTCACGACATTCTAGTCGTTATATGTTATTGATGTTAAGACTACAATTACGTACCGTTTATTTACTTCATGAAAAGTACACGACACCTGATTTTTTAATGATTAATCTACTGTTCAAACTGAGGAAATATGTAAGCTGTGAAAGCAAATACAGCTTTTTTAATCATAAAAAGTTTCTTTCACTCTGTTCATCTTCACATAACTTTAATCTAGAAATTCGTGAGTGGTTTTAATAAATAAAAGTCGGTAGACAAACATGACGGGCCACTAAGACCGGAAAATCGTCAGCGCAATCACAATTTCATATAAGTGTCACAGCCTTTTGAATTCTACAAACAGTTCTAAATTTTGTAAACTAATTCTCACATAGCTTGCACTCATAAAGAAAGAAGCCAGAGATAATCACTGCTCCAGTGAACTCGTCAAAATTTCCTCTCTTGACCTCCTGCGAAAATATTTTATGAAATGTACAATTCTATCTCGGTAGCTTGGGTGCACTGGCATTTTCGTTGTCAACAGCAAAAGGAAGAGAGTTCAATCCTACCATTTTTGCGTACAGTTTATGTTTCAGAGAATGTGAAAGTCTTTTCGATGTTGAACATTAAAGGGAAAAACTCAGAATAACGTTGCGTGTAAACTGCACACAATTTTGTTGAAATACTTACTTGCCATTTCATAAAGAGTCACTGCGTTAGCAGAATTTTCTGGTTTTAAATATTGTTTTCAAATTATCTAAGATGCTAAGGCAATGTTTATATAGCCTAATGCAACAAGTGCAATATTTAGTATGCGATCGGCCTGCACCTTAAACGCATAACATTTTCCAATTGTAAGATGAACCCAAAAGAATCGTTAAATCGAACCCACAACCCCTACAACATATTGTTGGAGAACGTAACCAGAGATACCTTAATGAGTGGATAGAGAAATAAAAAATATTCCTCATCAACGACAATTTTTCTAAATTTGATAAGTTTCACATTCGTAAATCTCAACTACGTTTCAGTATTTTCCAGTTTTATAAAGACTGGTAGTTTTTACTTGACACTTTACTACTGATATATCAACGTGAGATTCGTAAGTATATCATTCTCTCTTGTATGTTTTCCAACAATGTTTGGAGAAAGAAAATAAAAGAATTTACTCATATATAGTCCACGTGAAACGTTTAGAAAGGAGCATATAGTGTAGATACGTTAAATTATGCTAATGTTTTTATGAGCAAAATATTGTTTTTCGCGCATTGAAGGAACATTTAAAACAGAAGCATATAAACCTAAATGGTATGAAATAATTTCTGTTATTTAAACCAATGTCATATATATATATATATATATATATATATATATATATATATATATATATATATATATATATATATATATATATACATATATATATATATATATATATATATATATATATATATATATATATATATATATATATATATATATATATATATATATATATATGTTACAGTAAGAACACGTACCTAGGGATTATGCGTAATCCCTGAATATTTCAGTGAATACCCGTATTCCCCGTTTCACTCAGGGATTTCACGTAATCACTGAAATTTCCAGTGATTACGCGAAATCCCTGAAACTAGACCTGTCATTTTACGTGTTCTTACTATTGAGAATTCAGTGAATTCGCGTAACCTTCATCTATGAAAGTTTCAATTAAACACAGTCCAATTACACACATACAATTACACACAGCATAGTTTAACTTAACGACCTTTCAGTTTCGTTAGTGAGTGTTTGTGTTTAAACGACTGAGACATGAGCGAATGGTTCAGTTTTCAAAAGTGTCTGAACCACTGCTCGTTGGTTCATTCTTCCTCTTCTTCAAGCAACTCTGACTTGTTGCTTTATACTTCCTCTTTCTCCAGCAAAGTCAAGATGTCTATCGAGGAAAGGTTTACGCAAAACCTCACGGATCATTTTAAAGGAAACAAAAAAGGATTAATTCCAAAGGGTGACTATAAGAAGAACATCGATGCCCTGAAAGCAGCAGCTGATAACTCACATGCCAAGGGGCGGCACGGATATTATCCGTTGGAAAAGTAAGTTTTCACTTCAATCTATTATTTTACTCTCTCTCTCTCTCTCTCTCTCTCTCTCTCTCTCTCTCTCTCTCTCTCTCTCTCTCTCTCTCTCTCTCTCTCTCTCATTGTGTCTGTCTCTCTCTAATGTTAACTGTGTTTTCAGGTATGAAGTACTCCAGTGCGGGCCTACAGAAAAACTTATAAAGAGACGATCGACACGACAGGAGTCGCCACTCTACTATGTGAGCATCGAGGAGACATTTGACGTTGTCAAGAGCACCCACATCTCAACAGGCCATGGCGGAAGAGCCCGGATGTTGAAAGAATTACAAAAGAAATATGCAAACATTCCAACTAAGGCTGTTGAGCTGTTCAAGTAACTCTGTCAAGAAAGCTGTCAAAAGAAACTTAAACGGCCGATGACGAAGGTGGTTGTCGTTCGTCCAATACTCACCAAGGAATTCTCGTCCAGGGGTCAGGTGGATCTAATTGACATGCAAACCATGCCCAGTGGTTCCAACAAGAAATGGATCATGCTGTACCAGGATCACCTGACGAAGTTTTGCATCCTTCAAGCCTTGACATCTCAAAGACCTGCAGTGGTCGCTTTTCATCTACTGGGCATTTTTCTTCTCTTTGGTGCCCCCGTTATTCTCCAAAGCGATAACGGATCCGAGTTCACCTCACAAGTCATTACAGAGCTGAAGGAAGTTTAGCCAAAACTAACACTGGTGCATGGTAAGCCTAGCCATCCCCAAAGTCAGGGGTCGGTTGAGCTCGCAAACGGTGATATTAAAGATATGCTGGTGGCATGGATGGCTGACAATGACTCACAAGACTGGCCTACGGGCATCAAGTTTGTTCAGTTCCAGAAAAACAGTGCTCTCCATATTCTGCAATGTTTGGCTGTGAGGTTCGTGTAGGACTTACTACTTCGTCTTTGCCGATGGAAGTGATTGCTCGGATGGAGACTGAGGAGGATCTTCTTGGTGTCACACCAATCAAGCCAGACTCTGACAATGACAACTCTCTCTCCCAAACTGATGGTGTTGCAAACCAGATCATAGCTACAAGTGATGAAACACCAACACATGATTTGACAAAGGATGTTCTGCTTCAAGTCGAACATGGCAGCACAACAACACAATACACTGGTGAGAATGTGACAAGTCACCCAATGACATCTGAAATCCTTGATCTACCCACAGGACCTTCCTCGCCCACAGCAACGCCATCTGCCTACAATGTTGAGAGTCCTGTTTCTTCTGGAGAATCAGAAGAGCCCGTAACGTCTCTCTCACCCTCTCCATCTAACAGTCCTGTTTCCTCTGTTGAAAACCACAGAGTTGCAGAACGCATCAAAGAAATCAAAAGGCGTCGTCGTGAAGCAGCCGATGCACAAACTTCTCAAGCAGAAAGGATGGTGAAAAGAAGTCGCGTAGATCTGCGATCTGGCGAACAAGGAGACAATGTAGCTGTGCCAGTTCCACTTGTTGATCGTGGGAGAGGCGATCCTAGAAATATCCTTGGTGTCATAATTGACAGACGAGAAGACACAGACCAATACAGGATAGCCGTAAAAGCTAGTATTCTGTATTCCAGAAATCAATTCGATCTGTGCTCTCAGCGCCTTCTGAACACTGACGACATGAACACTGAAAATACAGTTTCGCTGCGCTCGGCAGTGATTTCTCAATCTGCTTCAGGTGGACAAGGCTTTACAAGATGTAACTGTACTGGCGCCCAAAAGTGTAGTACAAGGCGATGTAAATGCCTTAAAGCTGAGCTTCTGTGTAACTCACGATGTCATAGCAGCCTCAATTGTTGTAGCAAGTAACATATCAAAGGTTTCTGCCATTCTTTAGAAGTTTTAAATGCTTTGTTTTAAGTCGTGGAACAGTTTACGTTGTGTGTGTGTGTTTGACCAATAAAATTCTGTACGTTAGCATTTTTTAATGTTAATTTTATTTTTCATCTAGTTACTTACTAATATGCTCATCGCAACGTTGGCATTGATGATGAAATGCGCATCAGGGATTACGCGTAATTACTGGGACCATTTTTCAGGGATATCGCGTAATCACTGGAAAATTCAGTGATTACGTGAAATCCCTGAGTAAAACGGGGAATACGTGTATTCACTGAAATATTCAGGGATTACACGTAATCCCTAAGTAAGTGTTCTTACTGTAACACACACATATATATATATATATATATATATATATATATATATATATATATATATATATATATATATATATATATATATATATATATATATATATATATATATATATATACAATAAAAAGAAATTCCTGAAGATTTCTGTTATAAACAAATGTTATCCTAATTATTTCTTGATACAGAAAAGACAAGAAACAAGATAGTAAAATTTATTTATGAAATTATTCTATTTAAATAACAACGTAACCAACTACTTTTATCTGATAAAAGGACAAATCAGAAATAAATATCAAAATTGCATTTTTCATCAATGGTGAATAAAAAAAGTTTCATAAATCATAAAGTAAATTTACCACCAGCTTTGGATTCGATGATTGTTTATTGTTTTAATTTCTTCAAGGTATCCTCACAAAAATGGAAAAACTGACACAACAAACACTTCTTATGAAGTCCACTGTTGCCACCCATAAAATCCATTGCAAGGGCCTATCTACTATCAGTTTACAGCATTAGAGACTTCTAAATATTATACCAACATAACGTTGAAAATTAAATATGAATGACGTAATCAGTGTTAATTAAAAAATAACATGCATATTTACATGTTGTACATAACTGGTTTTTACTTAATTGAAGTTATGTTCGCTTTTCTCATCAACAGATTGTATTCGATCTCAAATACAGTGTATGCTCGAGACATTATCCGTCGTTAGTGAAATGAATGTTTAGAATGTTACAGCTTTTCATCGTTTTACTATTCATTGTGAAGCTGAGATTCAGTTTCAACAGAACCCTTTAGTTCATGCATATATACAGAGAGAGAGAGAGAGAGAGAGAGAGAGAGAGAGAGAGAGAGAGAGAGAGAGAGAGAGAGAGAGAGAGAGAGAGAGAGAGATATTTGTTAATCATCTTAATCCTTTCGCTTACCGTAATGAATATTCAATTAAGATTTGAGAAGACGTATTCTTACATGCAACACAAAGCTTTTAATGCTATATAAATATTCATCTGTTGGTCGGCCGACACTTTTGACGAGGTAGGTGGAGAAGAAGCTATTATATTAATATACCGAGGAAGGGCTTTGTCTTTTATCAACATTTATGTGGATAAAAGGAAGGCAAGATCAAAAGAGGTTATATATAACGCTTGTCTTTGATATTGGCATAAGATCATTCCTGTTATGACCAGTCATTATCATAGCATATGAGTCAGTTGCCATGACAAAAATAGGAGAGGAACTAATAGAAGTTTTTTCGTGAGGATTCATATATTTTGCCATATTGGCATAAAAAAAAAAGTTTGTGGAGGAAAATTTATAATGAATTTAATGGTTAATTAGGATCCATATAATTCTAACCAAAACCTAATGTTTAACTTTAAACGTTTTTAAATAATACAGTACCGCAAAGAAAATATTTATAAAATTTTGACAAAGCTACCATACTACGAACTGTCAATAAACATTCTTGCTCATACTTCTTGAAAGTTCATCCTGAAAATTTTCTGACAACCAAATCTCCAAAAACATAATTCATCTATTATTTCCATGTTTGCCAAGTTTTAACTTCCATATCATCAGTGAAAGATAGTGACAAGGCTGGATAAAGATAAAGCGTCTATATTAACAGTACTGAAATTAACTTTAACTAAATGTCTTTGCAATTGTTATATTGATAAGTAAAGGAGAGCCCAAAATGTCAGAAAAAGAAACATGTATTTTCACGTTATTTATAGAACTTTGAGTGTTATTTCACTCGATATGGAAAAAGTAAATCTTATGTCAGGTGTTTTATGAGAAATAAATTAATTAATTTATCAATGGACATAGTTCTTTTTTTAAGTAAGCTTGCTTCGCCTACATAATCTTTTTTTTTTTTATATATCTCTTTTTCTGGAATTCTTATATCAGGAAAACTCATTATTTCTTATCAGCTATTGCATTTTAAACACACATTGACGATTTATTATCATATTAGAAGTAGACGTAGTATTGTAATTTTTTTAAAGGCTGGTTGATAACATGAAAATCATAAAAAAAGGAAAAAGGAACATATGATTAAGTAAATTCTATATGTAACACTGGTATGCATACCAATGATGAGCACTCCAGCAAAATTCCATTCCACAAGCTAATATTTAGACAAAGGAGCATTCATATTATGGTAATGCGGTTAAATGGTAACCATGCAGATGGAGTAAAGAATGCTAGTGCGTTGGTAGAAGAATGAAAATGCCTGATTCATGTGAGCACTTAGTGGTAAATATAAAGGATGATGGCAAATCAGAGAGAATTTGACCACCGGAATAGAAGCAGATTCGGTAGCAGGATGTGTGCAAAGGATTGGTAAGAGACTAGCTCTGTCTGTGGAGGGTAACGTGGGAATGTATATAATACTGTTGAACTGATTCTCCTTCATGAAAGTGACGTATAGATGCTGCATGTGTACGGTATGTAAGAAAACAAGGTTGGGCCTTTTCAAATGACTCAATACCACATAGTAAGTAGTAGATTGGCCAGGCCACCATACGGCCGTTGAGATACTACCGCTAGAGAGGTATGAGGCTATTTCATTGGCCAAACAGTATTACATTGGATCCTTCTCTCTGGTTACGGTTCTTTCCCTTTGCCTACACATACACCAAATAGTTTGGCCTATTCTTTACAGATTCTCCTCTGTTCTCATACACCTGACAACACTGAGATTACCAAATTATTCTTCGTCACCCGAGGGGTTAACTACTGTACTCTAATTGTTCAGCGGGTACTTAACTCTCGGTAAGGGTAGAAGAGACTCTTTAGCTATGGTAAGCAGCTCTTCTAGGAAAAGACACTCCAAAATCAAACCATTGTTCTCTAATCTTGGGTAGTGCCATAGCCTCTGTACCATGGTTTTCCACTGTCTTGGGTTAGAGTTCTCTTGCTTGAGGGTACAGTCGGGCACACTATTCTATCTAATTTCTCTTCCTTTTGTTTTCTAAAATTCTTTATAGTTTATATAGGAAATATTGATTTTAATGTTATGATTGTTCTTAAAGTATTTAATTTTTCCTTATTTCTTTTCCTCACTGGGCTATTTTCCCTGTTGGGGCCCCCTGGGCTTATTGCATCCTGCTTTTCCAACTAGGGTTATAGCGTAGCAATTAATAATAATAATAATAATAATAATAATAATAATAATAATAATAATAATAATAATAATAATAATTATTATTATTATTATTATTATTGTTATTATTATTATTATTATTAATAATAATAATAATAATAATAATAATAATAATAATAATAATAATAATAATAATAATAATAATAATAGTACTCTAGAAGTTTTATTCCAGGTGGGACCAAGTTGTGAAATAATTTTACAGATCAGGTAATTGAATTGGTGGAACCTCAAAAGTTCAAATGTTATTATGTTGAACAGGTTGACTCAGTCTCTTTTTACAAATTATGGATAAAAGATCTATTTTAATGTTGTTACTGTTCTTAAAATATTTTATTTTAATTGTTCATTACCTCTCTTGTAGTTTATTTATTTCTTTATTTCCTGGGCTACTTTTCTCTGATGAGTCCTTGGGAATCTTGCTTTTTCCAATTAGGGTCGTAGCCTAGCTAATAATAATAATAATAATAATAATAATAATAATAATAATAATAATAATAATAATAATAATGATAATAATAATAATAATAATAATAATAATAATAATAATAATAATAATAACGTGGTATACATGGCATACGAAGAATTGAGGAATGTAGATATGTAGGTAAAATGCCAAGGTTAACCTAATATATAGGATGGATCTGAGTATTTCTAGGTGGTTTGGTCGTTTAAAAAAAAATGACGATAATAAGTTTGTGAAAACATGGTATACACAGAAGTGCTGGAAGTAGCAGGAGGTAGGTATGTAAAAGAGAGTCTAGGGCTCTCGATGCACTTGTCAAGGACTTCCGTCGTAGCGAATAAAGAGACTTTTTTTTTTTCATGTAAATCTCTCATGCAAATAGACTTGTAAGATATAGCTTAAGAGAAGTAAATTAATTAGATAGCGTGAAATAAACTTTCTTAAGATAAAGACTGTTTATGATAAACGTTGGTACTTGATAAGATCGTTACAAATAAGGTTATTATAAAAATGGCATAGACAATTAAAATCAAACATTATCATTATTAGTAATCGTAGTAGAAACGATATGCACAGTAATAGTAGTAATAGTAGCACATATTTTCGTTCTCACTCTTTCAAAACGAATGTACTACTACTACTACTACTACTACTACTACTACTACTAATAATAATAATAATAATTAGTAATAATACTGATAATTTTTCAATATGATGTGAAGGATTTTCTAAACTGTTTCATGTGCTATGCCAATTTATAAAATAATTTTTAGTTATATACAAAGTTTACAAGAACCAAAATACAGATAAAATGAAGACGACGATACCTAAAACTAAAATAATCAACACAAGCAAGAAAGATCCTCGATTCCACGTAAAAAGTACTGTTGCTCCTTTCAGTGCCATCAACGTGTAATTTCAATTACAAATAGAATACGATACGTCTGAAACTACAATACTGTTGATGGATGAGCGTAGTCTGAGTACTGCTCCAGAGGTTTTTTCTTGCTATACAGACATTAAGGTTAGATAAATATTTCCCTTTCTTTTTAGGGTTTAGAATATGTTTGGAAGGTTGTGTGATCCGTTATGAGTTCCGTCCACAATGCCATTACTTCACTGATGTTCAATGTTACACGAATTAATATCCCAAATGCTGAACGCCCCTCCTTATTACTTAGTGTTAATTGTGGCTCTAGTTATTTTTCAGTATACAGACATCCTTATTATTGTGGTATAAATTTTCAATGTTCAATTCATGCATTAAAGAGTAGAAATCTAAAATGTTCCCCCCCTTTTTTTTACATTAGTTTTTACTTAAGAGCATAAGCTTAATTTTGTGTTTTGCTATCTTTAATCCGATAGATATTGTATATCAATTTTTGTGTTTATGATTTATGACACACATTTCAGTTATTCGTTGTGTTATTGAGATTTACTTGTTCATTTTCAAGACTCCTTTCTATGCATGCCGTTAAATGACTCCGTTTTTCAGACTAAGATATACACTCAAAAGCATTATAAATAATTTTTTACAGCAATTCGACGTTAGACAGCAGGTTTCATCACTATTTTTATCTTCCTGTACCTCTAGTAATTAGTTTCTTGCCTCTTCAGAATAACTACGTAAGGAGGGTAACCATAAATATATTTTTATTCTTAGAGACCGAAGGCACCAACAAATGAGCTCTGTAAATTGAAAATGGATATATAATCCAGGGGCAAAGGATATATATATATATATATATATATATATATATATATATATATATATATATATATATATATATATATATATATATATATATATATATATATATATATATTATATAGAAAAAATAAGAGTAGCAAAATCAATGGAAAAAAATAACACAGTCTACAATTAAGGGGGAGATAAAATATGATTTGGATATAATGATACGAAGATATAAATCACACGGAAATAAGGCTAGAAGTCAAACGGAAAACATAGACATGCAAAAGAAAAAGGCTAAGGACGATTATCGTTTTTTTCAGTTTTGTTTACAAAACTGATAAGAATTTAACGACTCCATAGTTCTTGAACATTAAGATTGGTTAAATTTATGTACTAATTAACACAAATATCATAGATAGGATTATATAAGAATGCTGGAATAGTTATCTGGAATGATTTGTAGGACAAATTGAAAAAGAAAATATGGAACATCTACGAAGGTGGAAAGGCTAATGACAGTAACACGCTTTTGTAAGAAGAGTAAATAAGAAAGTAAATCTATTAATAAATAAGAATAAAGGCATCTGGGAGATCAGGGTAAGAAAAAGGTGCTAACGAAAGAAAAATAACCTTTAATGGTATGACTGTAACTGGCAAAAACATGACCAAGGTGAAGCACTACACATGGATGAAGCACTAGAACACATATCAGTTTTCAGACCACAGACTTCATGGAAGGAGGAAAAGCAGGGCTTCCATATGCATGGTTTTCCTATTGACAGCTGACGTCATGGAACAAACTCACTTAATCATGCTTACGATGGTTACGAAGGAAAAATAAAAATAGGAAATTTGATCTGGGAGTGTATTCAACACTTCTGAGGCTTCTCGTTTCCCTTTCAGATGAAAGACTTGTTTCGTTTTCATTTGAGCCCACGGGAGGTTTCTAATCGTACCGTCCGCTCATTACTGACATCAGTCTAAGGAAGTTATTCCCATGACAGACGGAAAATCTGCTAAATGAGGCCGCAAAGAGTTCTCTCGAGCGCGAAACATTTCTCTTTCCAATCTAAGTTAACTGAAGTCTTTAGATACACATCCTCTTGTCAGTAGTTTTTCTTTGAAAGAACTTTAAATTTCATAATTTAGTACAATAATGTTTTTAATTTTTTTGATAAAGGTTTAAAGGTCGCTCATGAATGACAGAGGTAAGGAACAGTGATCATATATACATATGATTAGCGTTCAAGCCCCTCTCCACCCAAGCTAAGACCAGGGAGAGTTATGCAATGGCTGCTGATGACTTAACTCACAAAGAAGGAGAAGTTACGGGCACTACAAGAAACTATCGAGCTTGAGCGGGTCTAGAACCCCGGTCCAGCAGATCACCAGGCATGAACGTTTTCAATAGGCAACGATGCACATGTTATCGAGTTCATGGATTAAGTGTTGATGAGACGGTACAGATTTTAGTTCCTAGTCTATCCGTTCTTATTGGTTTTCCACATGGAATAACCTTTTAAGGAACGCCCTTAAATGAATTAGACCCCATTCAACCATATTCCCATATATTTAAGAGTTTCTCAAGTAGAAGTTACATTACATATTGATTTCCAGTAACAACTAGCTCTCCATAGTCAGATTACAAGTCAAGAGCTTTTAAGTTTGTACCAACCGTGTGTCACACAATTGTACATAATTCCTTTTGTATATATTATGCTTGTATCTTCGCTCTTCCCTCGCACTAAAACGAACATGAAAATTCATGTCTGCTTTTCTCCTCTGTAACATTGTCAATATTTGAACATGAAAATTCTTGTGGCTTTGAGATTTTGTATTTAAAGGAGAGTGTTCTTTAATAAACAACTCAGTTGAATGCATCCTACCTTTGAGTCATAACCTCTCTCTCGGCACCGTCACATTGGTGCCCCCGGAAGTCGACTCTCTCCCACTGCCTTCCACCCCCACCCCCCTCGCCCCTCCATCGTTGGTACTATGACGGACTCTACTACAGCAGTTGGCACTGCGGCCACCCCATTGAAACTTTCACCGTTCGTCAGCGGAGAGGCATTTGCTTGGTTTCAGCGCGCAGAAGTCCAGTTTCGCATCAACGGCATGACTCGCTCAACCACCAAAGCAGATTATGTTCTCACGGCAATACCCGAGGACACCTCCCCGGAAATATCCGACTGGCTTTGTGAACAAGGAGACACGCCAATAGCTTATGACGCCCTCAAAACACCTTCTGCAGTAGTACTCGCCGTCGCCAGCCGCCCGTGTAGCAAAGCTTTTTCAGCTCTCGCAACAACCGTTGGGGGACCAAAGGGCTTCGCTTGCCCTCAGGGAAATGACCAGTATCGCTCGCCTTCAACCTGCCGCAGACGGCTCTCCTCGTGAGGTGAACCTACTTCGTGCCCTTTCGATACGCCGTTTACCGGACCTATACGCGCTGCCATACTCGATGTCGATAGTTTACCCATAAAGGACTTGATAACCAAAGCCGACGCCCTTATGGACAGCCACTTCAAGACCTCCATCAACGCCTCCACCCCTGACGAAGAGGATGCCTATTCAACGTCAACTGAAGCTGACATGAATGCCGTAGGACATACACGCCCACACAGTGACGTGCCGAAGCAGAGACAAAGCTGCCCACCACCCACCAATCGCTCGCGCCCCAACAAACGACTTCTACAGCCACTTACTACCTCCCATCCGCCGCAGTTTTGCTACTATCACTTCAGATTCGGGGCAACTGTGAAGAAATGTGCCAAGGATTGTCAGTGGCCAAAAAACGTAAAAGTAGGCCATCGCTCGTGGTGGTGGCCTCCCGCCTCCCGTGTTTCTAATCTTTTCTTTTTACAGGATGCAGGAACGGGCGTGCGATTTTTGGTAGACAAAGGTGCTTGTCGTTCTCTTTTGCCAAGGAAACTCTTCAAGACATGACGTAGTCTGTCTACATCTGCAGACGTCCGCTTGGTAGCTGCCAACGGATCTGCGATACCCACCTACGGTTACGAGAACCTCACATTATCGTTCGGAAACGGTAAATTAAATTGGAAGTTTCTCGTTGCTGATGTCACCATGCCAATCCTCGGTGCGGATTTCCTCTCTCATTTCCACCTTCTGGTCGATGTCGCCCACCGACGATTGGTCAACGCAGACTCGTACTTGTCGACACCTCTTCAACCCGCCCCCTCCAACCTCGCTCTCCACATTAGCGCACCCACGGATGCCTACGCCCACCTCCTCACGTCGTACCGAGAAGTTTTCCGTCCAGAACTTTGCCAAACGCCCATGGTTCCTGCCAAGCACGGTATTTATCACCATATCAAGACGACGGGACCCCCAGTCTTCACAAAATTCAGACGTCTGGCACCGGAACGATTGGCAGCCGCCAAACAGACGTTCGCCGAAATGAAGGAAATGGGCCTTTGCCAAAAGGCCTCCAGCCCATGGTCGTCACCCTTACACATCGTTCTGAAGAAAGACGGCTCCCTCCGTCCGTGCAGAGATTACAGGCGCCTGAACATGCAAACAGAACTGGATCACTACCCCCTCCCAAACATTGAGGATGTGACCTCCTACCTGCACAAAGCAAAGGTTTTCTCTACGCTCGATCTCCTGAAGGGGTATTATCAGGTGCCTATGAACCCAGAAGACATCCCCAAGACTGTCATCACCACTCCGTTTGGTACATACACCTTCAATTACTCCTGTTTTGGCCTTCGTAATGCTGGGGCCACGTTTCAACGTCTCATGGATGGCATCTTAGGGGACCTCCCTTTCTGTGTATGTTATGTGGACGACATACTTGTGTTCTCCTCAAAAGAGAAACACCTCCATCACCTGCGCATCGTGCTCGACCGCCTGCAACAAAACGGCCTTGTAGTCCGGTACGACAAGTGTACCTTTGGCGCCAACGAAGTGTCGTTCTTAGGGCACCGCATCACTCCTGAAGGTGTCCACCCCCTCCCTGAGAAGGTAGCAGCCGTTCAGAACTTCCCCGTGCCCTCGACCGTCAAAGCTCTGCAGGAATTCTTGGGCATGATCAACTATTATCACCGTTTTCTGCCAGCCATTGCCACCACTCTTGCTCCCCTCTACGCCTCCCTCAAGGGCAAGCCAATGGACCTGAAGTGGGGTCCCCTTCAAGATGCAGCCTTCTGCAATGCAAAGAAGTTCCTATCAACGGCTGCGGCTCTCACTTTTCCTATCCCACATGCCCCTCTCCTTCTCTCCACCGATGCCAGCGACGTCGCTATTGGTGCAGTACTCGAGCAGGTGGTCAATGGCTTGCCCCGCCCATTGGCCTTCTTCAGCAGAAAATTGTCCAAGGCAGAATCGGGTTATTCTACCTTCGATTGAGAATTGCTGGCGGTGCACTTGGCTGTCCGTCACTTTCGCCATTTCTTAGAAGGTACGCCCTTCGTCATTCGCACAGACCACATGCCTCTGGTGCACGCCTTTACTCGACAGTCTGATGTCTGGTCCGCCCGGCAACGCCGACATCTCTCCACCGTAGCTGAATACAATTGCACCCTTCAATACGTCCCTGGGAAAATGAATCCCGTTGCCGATGCCCTGTCAAGAAACACGTTGGCTGCCGTTCAACTAAGATTGAAGCCCAACGACAGGATCTAGAGTATCAAGCATGTAGGACATCCTGCACGTCCCTCCGTTGGGAAGACTTCCCCCTCGAAGACTCCAACACCACCCTCCTCTGTGACGTCAGTACTGGCAGACTGCGACTTTAGATTCCTGATCCCATGCGCCGCCAGGTGTTTAATTTCATTCACGGTCTTTCACATCCGTCGTGCCGTTCTACTGCACAGCTGCTGAAGGCAAAGTTCATTTGGCAAGGCATTTCTAAGGATGCTAAGGATTGGGTCCACGCCTGTACTTCTTGCCAAACTTCCAAAGTACATCGACACACGGATTCAGGAGTGGGCACCTTTCCTCAACCTAAGCGTCCTTTCACATACATTCACGTCGACGTTGTAGGCCCCCTACCCACATCACAAGGACATCATTACCTGTTTACCATCATCGACCACTCCACCCGTTGGCCTGAAGCCATTCCCATGGAAACTGCAACGTCCGCCTCATGTAGCCTACATCTGCCTTACTCTCTGGATGGATTGCAAGATTTGGTATCTCTGAACATATTACTTCTGACAGGGGAACCACTTTCACCTCTCAATTGTGGACATCATTAGTGAATCTCCTGGGCATCACCCTACATCAGACAACGGCCTACAACCCCGCTGCCAATGGAATGGTTGAACGTTTTCATCGCACCCTCAAAGCAGCTTTGATGTCCCGCTGCAAGGATTTCAACTGGTTTACTCAGCTTTTCTGGGTCCTCCTGGGACTAAGGACCACTCCTAAAGACGCCCTCGACGTCTCGGCAGCTGAAATGGTGTATGGCGACCCGTTGGTCGTCCCTGCCGAATTTTTCCCTTCTACAACCTCCTCCGACGATCTCCAGCGCATACGTCACGTCGTGGGAAAATTTACTCCATGGTGCCAGACTTACAAGCCCCCAGCAAAGCATCACATACCAACAGACTTGCACTCTGCAACGCACGTCTTCCTACGCACCGACACTACCAAGCCACCACTAACGCCCCCTTACACGGGCCCTTTCCTTGTGATCCGACGCAGTCCGAAAGCATTCCTACTAAACATCCGTGGCAAAGAAGACTGGGTCTCCATTGATCATCTAAAACCTGCTTATCTCCTGCCAGATGACCCGCCTACAGTTCGCCTCTCTAGATCAGGGTGCCCTATTTAACTTGTACAGTATGTCATTTTTAGGGGGGGGGAGCCATGTACCAACCGTGTGTCACTCAATGTTACATAATTCCTTTTGTATATATTATGCTTGTATCTTCGCTCTTCCCTCGCACTATAACGAACATGAAAATTCATGTCTGCTTTTCTCCTCTGTAACATTATCAATATTTGAACATGAAAATTCTTGTTGCTTTGAGATTTTGTATATAAAGGAGACTGTTCTTTAATAAACAACTCAGTTGATTGCATCCTGCCTTTGAGTCATAACTTCTCTCTCGGCACTGTCACAAGTTAATGATTCAATAAATAGGTAGAATTTACTTTTACTTGTTATCTGTGTTTTTTCTACTTTATAATTTTCGGGTAGCTTTCGCATTCAGTTATGTTTTACAGACCTTTTATTTTTATTTTTTTTGGGGGGATTGGAATCTTGGCGTTATTTTCATGGCAACTTGTCGTGACTAGGACCTTAATTAACAAACTTTAAGCATAGTAGTGTCAGAATAACCATACTATTTCCAAACTTGGGCTGTGCCATAGACTCAGTTTCACGGCATTCTTCAGGCTAGACTCAAGTGCGATAATGTTTTTCTTTTTTTCCTCTAGTACTTTCAGAAATTCTCTTCATAACTTGAGTGTTTGTCAGACAGTCAAACTATGGCAAATAATTTATGATAACTGTTTACTTTTCTTACAAAATTCTACTTTTTCTTAGCCTTTTATCCTGAGCATCAAATTCCTTATTACTATCTTCCCAAAAATGCTATGGTGGTAAGGGTGGGTTTTTTAGTATTGTTTAGTATAATGACTCCACCACGTTGACCCTTTTTACAAATTAATTTTGTCAGATAATTTATAAGATATCCTTGATGTAAACTTCATTATCAAAGAGAGGCTGAAAGTGTTTGATGGTAAAGAATACATCAGAAAATTAGATTTATGACTATGATAATTAGGACCACGGGTAGGATATTCAGCTTCTTTAAAACTGCCAAATATTCCTTTTAGCAGATTGACACCAAAATGAACGCTGAGCCACCTGAACATTACTGAAGGATAAGTTGTAGGTAATGTTTTCTTATTCTTCCTTCATATTTTACGATTTTTGAGTACTTGATCAAAGTGTTAAAAAATAAATAACTTCTCTTTCAAAATACTTTCATTATATTAAATTCAAGAAATATCACACCCATTGCAAACATACTTGAATCGGTATCTCACATGTAACTACTTGATCCATATAGCAACAAACCATTTCACTTTTTATATAATGAAAACATTATTTAGAGCACCTACGATGCCTTAGTTATAGATTAAATATTGATAACTAAATTGTCATTTCATTTCATATATATATATATATATATATATATATATATATATATATATATATATATATATATATATATGTGTGTGTATATATATATATATATATATATATATATATATATATATATATATATATATATATATATATATATATATATATATATATATATATATATATATATATATATATATATATATTTGTCTATCGTGTTGGCCAGATTTCATCACCCACCCTCAAAGCAAACCTACCTAATATGGTCGGCCCTGACAGGCACATCTTTGCTGATCAAGAAGATACACAAACACTTTCACCATGTTAAGATATCCCGACAAATGAAAGGATATATATATATATATA
>NC_090732.1:95837194-95839694 GCF_036898095.1 Palaemon carinicauda | reverse complement strand
ATGGTGTGACAGTGGCATATAATTCAGCCGTAATGTGGTTAAATGCTATAATAGAGGTAAAAGAACCTCTAATACTAAAAATAAGACACCTAAAAATAAAGGTAAAAGAGATTCTAATGCTATAGGAAAGGTGCTTAAAATAGAAGGCAATTAACCTCTAATGCTAGAGTATGTTACCTAAAAATAGAGGTCAAAGAGCCTCTAACGCTAGAGGTAAAGCACCTCAAAATAGAGTTCAAAGAGCCTCTAATGCTAGTAGTATGGCACCTAAAGGTAAATGTCAAAGAACCTTTAATGTTATAAGTAAAGCACATCAAAATAGAGTTCAACGAGCCTCTAATGCTAGAGGTAAGAAGCTTGAAATAGACGTCAAAGAACCTCTAATCCTAGAAAATGGCACTTTGAAATAGAGGTAAAAAAACCTATAATGCTAGAGTATGGCACCTTGAAATAGAGGGCAAAGAGCCTCTAATGCTAGAGGTAAGGCACCTCAAAATAGTAGTAAAGGAGCCTCTAATGGTAGAAGGATAGCACTTCAAACTATAGGTCGAAGAGCCCCTAATGCTAAAAGTATGGCACCTTAAAATGGAGTTCAAAGAGCCTCTAACACTAGAGGTAAGGTGCATCGAAATGGAGGTCAAAGACCCTCTAGTAATAGAAATATGTCACCTCAAATGAGAGGTCAAACAACCTCCAATTTTAAAAGAATGACAACTCAAAATACAGGTAAAAACCCCTTAATGCTGGAAGCATGACACCTCACAATAGAGGTCAAAGAGCCTCTAATGCTAAAGGTAGGGAACCTCGAAATATAGGTCAAAGAACCTCAAATGCTATAAGTATGCCACCTCAAAATAGAAGTCCAAGAGCCTCTAATTATAAGGTAAGTCATCTCAAAATAGAGGTCAAAGAGCCTCTGATGCTAGAGGTAAGGTGCCTCAAAATAGAGGTCAGGAACCTCTAATGCTTGACGTATGGTACCTTAAAATGGAGGTCAAAGAACCTCTAATGCTACAAGAATTTCACCTCAAAATAGAGGTCAAAGAGACTCTAATGCTAAAGATAAGATGCCTCAAAATAGAAATCAAAGAACCTCCAATGCTAAAATTATGGCACATCAGAATGGAGGTCATAGAACCTCTATTGTTAGAAGTATGTCACTTCAAATCAGAGGTCAAATAGTCTCTACTGCTTGATGCAAGGCACCTCAAAATAGATTTCGAAGAACCTCTAGTGCTAGTAGTATGTCACTTTAAATTTAAGGTCAAACAGCCTTTAATGCTAAAAGTATGGCAACTTAAAATATAAGCAAAAAAGCCCCTAATGCTAGAAGTATGGCACCTCAAAATAAAGGTCAAAGAGCCTCAAGTGGTAGATGTAAGGAACCTTGAAATAGAGGTAAAAGAACCTCTAAAGCTAGAAGAATGGCACATCAAAATAGAGGCCAAATAACATCTAATGCTAGAAGTATGGAATCTGAAAATAGAAGTCAAAGAACTTCCAATGCTAGAGGTAAGGTACCACAAAATATGGAATAAAGAGGTGCTAAAGGTAGGGCACCTCAAATTAGGGGTCAAAATTGTGATAGAGATAAGGCATCTCAAAATATAAGCCAAAGAGCCTCTGATGATAGAGGTAAGGCTCCTCAAAAAGGGGCAAAGAACCTTTAATTCTAGTAGTTACGGCAACTCAAAATAGAGGTCGAAGAGCATTTACAGCCAGAAGTATGATACCTCAAAATTGAGGTCAAAGAGCCTCTAGTGGTCGATGTAAGGCAATTCAAAATAGAGGTCAAAAAGCCTCAAATGCTAGAGCTAAGATCCTCTAGTGCAGGGGTTCCAAAGCTGGGGGTCATGGATGGTCTAATACAGGAGTTCCCAAATGGGGGGGGGGGGGGGGGGGTTCATGAATGGTCTAACAAAGGAGTTGCCAAACTGGAGGTCATGGATGGTCAAACAGCTTTATGCACCACATTCAGCTTGATGCAACGTGTCTAAACTTTTCCGTCAGTTTCAGAGCTTGCTCAAGTGCATGTGCAGACCGGTAATGCATTGTAGGTTCCACGGATGCCACATTTATCATAGCTATGACAATTTTTTTTGTCTGTTTAGTATAAGAAATTTCGACAAATATGACAAGCTATATCTGGGCTAATTTTGTAAAATTTCGCTATCGTCTTATATACTTATATTTCTTATGTATAGTTTTTAATATCCACTAAAGATCGGAATCAAGTTGGAAAATTAAATGTTGAACAGCACAGTAACCTCACATCATATCTAATGTAAGGGTGTAGTTCGTTCTTTTTTTTTTTCTTTTTTTTTTTTTATCTAGGTTCCGCGGATTCACAGAACGCTTCAAGCCACCTCATCAATCCTTCTCTTGTACTGTGATTCTTGAGTGACATGAGTTCTCTCTCTCTCTCTCTCTCTCTCTCTCTCTCTCTCTCTCTCTCTCTCTCTCTCTCTCTCTCTCTCTCTCTCTCTCTCTCTCTCTCTTA
>NC_090732.1:95812194-95834694 GCF_036898095.1 Palaemon carinicauda | reverse complement strand
GGGGCAACATTTCAACGTCTCATGGATGGCATCTTAGGGGACCTCCCTTTCTGTGTATGTTATGTGGACGACATACTTGTGTTCTCTTCCTCAAAAGAGGAACACCTCCGTCACCTGCGCATCGTGCTCGACCGCCTGCAACAAAACGGCCTTGTAGTCCGGTACGACAAGTGTACCTTTGGCGCCAACGAAGTGTCGTTCTTAGGGCACCGTATCACTCCTAAAGGAGTCCATCCCCTCCCTGAGAAGGTAGCAGCCGTTCAGAATTTCCCCTCGCCCTCGACCGTCAAAGCTCTGCAGGAATTCTTGGGCATGATCAACTATTATCACCGTTTTCTGCCAGCCATTGCCGCCACTCTTGCTCCCCTCTACGCCTCCCTCAAGGGCAAGCCAAAGGACCTGAAGTGGGGTCCCTTTCAAGAAGCAGCCTTCTGCAATGCAAAGAAGGCCCTATCAACTGCTGCGGCTCTCACTTTTCCTATCCCACACGCCCCTCTCCTTCTCTTCACCGATGCCAACAACGTCGCTGTTGGTGCAGTACTCGAGCAGGTGGTCAAAGGCTCGTCCCGCCCATTGGCCTTCTTCAGCAGAAAACTGTCCAAGGTAGAATCGGGTTATTCTACCTTCCATCGAGAATTGCTGGCGGTGCACTTGGCTGTCCGTCACTTTCGCCATTTCTTAGAAGGTACGCCCTTCGTCATTCGCACAGACCACATGCCTCTGGTGCACGCCTTCACTCAACAGTCTGACGCCTGGTCCGCCCGTCAACGCCGACATCTCTCCGCCGTGGCTGAATACAATTGCACCCTCCAATACGTCCCTGGGAAAATGAATCCCGTTGCCGATGCCCTGTCAAGAAACACGTTGGCTTCCGTTCAACTGGGATTGGATTACAACGCCCTGGCTGAAGCCCAACGACAGGATCCAGAGTATCAAGCTTGTAGGACATCCTGCATGTCCCTCCGTTGGGAAGATTTTCCCCTCGAAGACTCCAACACCACCCTCCTCTGTGACGCCAGTACTGGTAGACCGCGACCTTGGATTCCTGCTCCCATGCGCCGACAAGTGTTTGATTTCATCCACGGCCTTTCACATCCCTCGTGCCGTTCTACAGCACAGCTGCTGAAGGCAAAGTTCATTTGACACGGCATTTCTAAGGATGCTAAGGATTTGGTCCGCGCCTGTACTTCTTGCCAAACTTCCAAAGTACATCGACACATGGATTCAGGAGTGGGCACCTTTCCTCAACCTCAGCGTCGTTTCGCACACATTCATGTCGACGTTGTAGTCCCCTACCCACATCACAAGGACATCGTTACCTGTTTACCGTCATCGACCGCTCCACTCGTTGGCCTGAAGCCATTCCCATGGAAACTGCAACGTGCGCCTCATGTACATCTGCCTTACTCTCTGGATGGATTTCAAGATTCGGTATCCTTGAGCATATTACTTCTGACAGGGGAACCACTTTCACCTCTCAATTGTGGACGTCATTAGCGAATCTCCTGGGCATCACCCTACTTCAGACAACGGCCTACAACCCCGCTGCCAATGGAATGGTTGAACGTTTTCATCGCACCCTCAAAGCAGCTTTGATGTCCCGCTGTAAGGATTGCAACTGGTTTACTCAGCTTCCCTGGATCCTCCTGGGACTAAGGACCACTCCTAAAGACGCCCTCGACGTCTCGGCAGCTGAAATGGTATATGGCGACCCGTTGGTCGTCCCTGCCGAATTTTTACCTTCTACAACCTCCTCCGACGATCTCCAGCGCATAAGTCACGTCGTGGGAAAATTTACTCCGTGCCGCCAGACTTACAAGCCCCCAGCGAAGCATCTCATACCAACGGACTTGCACTCTGCAACGCACGTCTTCCTGCGCAACGACACCAGCAAGCCACCACTAACGCCCCCTTACACGGGCCCTTTCCTTGTGATCCGACGCAGTCCGAAATCATTCCTCCTAAACATTCGGGGCAAAGAAGACTGGGTCTCCATTGATCGTTTAAAACCTGCTTATCTTCTGCCAGATGACCCGCCTACAGTTCGCCTCTCTAGATCAGGGTGCCCTATTTAACATGTACAGTATGTCATTTTTAGGAGGGGAGCCATGTACCAACCGTGTTTCAAATTGTACATAATTCCTTTTGTATATATTATGCTAGTATCTTCGCTCTTCCCTCGCACTAAAACGAACATGAAAATTCATGTCTGGGTTTTCCTCTGTAATATTGTCTGTCTTGTGAACTTGTTATGTCCTGTTGCCTTGAGGTTTTGTATATAAGGAGAGTGTTCTACAATAATATAACTCAGTCGTTTCCAACCTGCCATTGAGTTCACAGCCTTACTCGGCGCCGTCACAATTCTTTATTTAAAAAGACCAAGAGTAAAACTCAAGAAAAGGCATTGTTTATCCATAACCCGAATTCTAACTAAGTCCTTGGAGACATAAATATTTGATAGAATAAACAAGCACTGAATAATTGATTTGATTTTGAATTGTTTTCCAGTAACAGATTAATTTCCTATAAAATCTTGAAGCTTCAATTTAATAAATAAATTCCGAAGCTTTACATATGTTTTGTACTCCTGTAAGGGGTCACGCACTAAATAAGTTTGGGAAAAAATGGTCTATAGAGACCAACTGTCTTGATTAGACCAGAGAACTGAGTGATTAAATGAGGGACAGCACTCGAAAGAAAATTCAAAATTTGCCGGCTTAAGAGATTGAGAGGGGCAGAGGATAATTGGTTGTTTACTGTTATCATTTGTCTCAAGGCCACGTTTGTATACCACATAGGGGTGTACATCATCATGGAGATGTATACAGATGGTCGATATGCTGATAAATATCTTATGTTAGGGGCAGCCAGTGAAATTCTGCACAGGCTTTATACCTCTGTGAGGAACGGTATCCAAACCGACAGGATCAAGGCCCCGAATAATTACAACTGTTCATTGTCGGTTGAGAGAAAAAGGTATCTATCTGACTTTCCGGAGCAAACGCTTGGGGATGCTGAGCCTGCAGAGGTGAGGATAACATAAACCTTATACAGGCTAATCCCCAAAATAGTACTTGAGCAGTTGCAGCTGTATTACTGTAGCACGAGTCACAGTTTGTATCAAAGAAAACTACAATGTCAAGATCAGTGAATAAAGCGTTATAAACTCTACACGGATTTCACTTCACCTTTCACCTTCATTACTACACCATTGTAAATGTACAACATATGTAATTTTCAATATTTTACTATAGAGACATTGTGCATAAAACTATTCAAGGAGTCCGTCATTCCTTTAACTTCATGCTGAATCCCATTGTATATACACACAGTATATATATATATATATATATATATATATATATATATATATATATATATATATATATATATATATATATATATATATATATACATACATAGAGATAGAGCCAGAGTGAGACTCATTAAAATTTCGCTTTTATCTTAACCCCTATCATTCACCCATTGCATGGAAGATAATTTTGAATAATCAGAAATTTCTAGTAACCTTAAAAATAAGGGAAAATGTCAACATTCTATCAACTAATTAATAATCAATGGAGTAATTATATATTCATAAATACACTCATTCATATATATATATATATATATATATATATATATATATATATATATATATATATATATATATATATATATATATATATATATATATATATATATATATATATATATATATATATATATATATATATATATATATATATATACTGCATGTGTATACATGTCATCTCGTAAATGTTCTGCAAACAAATATATTACATACAGAAATTTATATAACCTTTAGGTAATGCTTCTGTGTGGCAAAAAAGAAAAGAAAAAAGACAATAAGCGATGAATCTTTCAAACGAGTTCAAACAACGTTAAGTAAACAATTTGAAACTGATATTCTTACTTTTATATAAAAAAAAAACCCGATTACTATTTGTATGCATAAAAAGAGAAAGCTGACTTACTGTTTCAATCTTTGAAGGCATTCAAGGATATGTGCCTGAAATGAAAAAAAAAAAAAAATAAAAGTGTCATATAAAAAATTAGGAAATACAAATACATATATACCCAAAAGCCTAATTACATACCTGTTCTACTGGAAAAATATAACTACAAGTAAAACAGACATTATTTCGAAATACAAGAGATTACCTTTAACGCAAAATCAATTTTCTCTAAAATTGCTAAAGGTGCTGTCATACTGGGATATTACAAAACACTTATCTTTCTGTGTTAATTTTCCAAGTATACATATTTTATATATCAATGGAATTTGTCCCTTACAACCCATTGCTGGGCCCCGGAGCGACTACTCAGCATCGAAGTGGAACTGCATGAAAATTCCGCAGTTGCACTAAAAAAAAACACAAGAGATTGGACAACACGATGAATGAAAGGAAGCGGTAACGGAGGTGAAGTAATGGCTAAAACAAGGTTGTCGGTAGTGTTCCTCGGGTCTCTACAGAGAAGTGATGAGGGTGCATGACGCCTGATCTTATATTGCAATCTGCTTAGTGTTACTTGCCTTATGGAGAGGCAATTGCTTCATGTGAATGATAGGCCTAATTATAACTGATACACGAAGATTTATTGATAATACTTTAAGGGGTGGTCTTAATACCCTATTCAAAATCAGTAGGTTAATGCTAATGACTATTTAGAGTTTCATTGAAATCAAAAGCTCGAAGGTTCGCCAGTATTCATGTTGTTCTACAAAGTGGTGTGCTCATTTTTATTTGCACCTATACATGTGGTGCCATTATATCTCCTCAAAATGTTGGACTACAACCCGATGCAAAAAAAGAAAAGTAAATAAACCAGCAGGAAAAGTCAGTGGTAACCATAGAAGTAGTTAAGGCATTAGGAAATCTAGGCAAAGAGTAGGTGCTCACACTTTTGGATGAGATCTGGGATGGAGAGGAAATGCCAAGGGACTGGAAAAATAGTTAGAATTAGGTTGTATAAACAAAAAGGAGACGTGTTCATCTGTGAGAAGTACAGAGGAAATAGCTTTTGGAGTCTATATTCAAAATACTAGAAAGAGTAGTAAAAGGAAGGTTGAGAAAGTTAGATATAAATGGGCAGTCGTTTGGGTGTATGAAAGGAAAGAGGACGATAGAAAGACAAGTCCAAGAGAAGTATCCAGAAAGAAACAGGAAAGTTTACATGCGTATTGAGGAGTTTTAAAGGTCTATTAGTGTTTAAGCAAGAGAGTAGTACGGGAGAAGTTAATATGATTGATGAGGATGATGTATGAGGGGGCAAGAACCACCATACAGACAAAATATGGGGAAACTGAGGCATTTCCTGTGTAGGTTGCCCTCTATTCAGGATCGGCTCTGAATCCACTCCTATTCATCGTCGTTACAGATACTAAGTCATCAGAATTAAGGAACAACGAAAAACTCGGGAACTAATGTTGGCTGAGGATCTAGTCATTATAGCAAAAAAAAAAAAAAAAAAAAAAAAAAAAAAAAAAAAAAAAAAAAAAAAAAAAAAACCGGGGAGGGAGCCATAGATTTCAGAGGATTAAAGGTGTACATTGTAGTGCTAATGGTTAGTAGTGGAGAGGGGTATGAAGTAAACAAGAGGAACATGGTACAGTGCTAAAACAACATTGAGTTTAAGTACTTGGGATCAATAATAACTGAGAAGGGGGTACAGAGAAAGCAGTGAGACAGAGAATGAAAGAAACGTGGCAAAAACGTGACAAGAAAATGCCAGTAAGATTCAAAATCAAGGTTTTAAGACAGCTATCAGGCCTGCACTATTATATGGCACAGAAACTTGTGGACTTAGGAGAAAAGAAGAGAGGATTCTTGGAAATAACCAAGATGAAGCTGATGCGGTGCATTGTTAAAATATCACTACTGGAAAGGAGAGTGAGTCAAAATAGAAAAATATGTGGTACATATAATGTAAAAGATAAGGTTAAAGACGCTCTTTTCTGATATTATAAAAAGAAGGGAGTTGAAGGAACCAACCAAGAGAGTTAAGAACATACCACTGATGGGGAGGATGAGTGTGGGGCGTCAGCAGATGAGATGGATGGCTGTGGTGAGAAGGGATATAGGCAAGGTGGAACTGAGGGGAGATGCTAGGGATATAAATAGATGAAGAAAGTTGACTCAGCGGCCGACCATGCTATACAGTGAGACGAATCATAATTTGATTATGTTTTTAGCATATTATTTTTGACATCGACATTCTTGTAGTTTTAGAGTTTAATCCTCGAGGAGTTGTCTTTCTTCAACAATCAAAAGTTTAATTAGTTTGTTTATAAAATAGAAAATAAAAAGGGAAATACTGAGCTATTAACATGATTGAAATTCCATGGTCATCGTCTATAAATAATACCTGTAGCAGAAGCTAAGGGTTCAGTAGGATAGCATGATATTTATAGCTTACAAATGCTGCATTGGTTCCTCCGTAATATTCGGAAGTCGACAGGAAACAAAACTTAAAGTATCCTTTTTTCAAATGTGTCTGTTATTTGAGGTAAACCTTTCCACGATCAAGGGACTTCTTTCCCTATGTACTAATGCATATGATTTGGAAATTCTTGGAAACGTCACACCTAGATAATAACTGTGAACTGCATGTTACTTCTAAGCAATCATCAGCATTCAAAGAAAACTTGCAATATTTACTAAGATTTTAGCCAAGTTGTACTTAATGTTAAAAAACCAAGAGTTAGGTATTAGCTGTATTGCAGGATACATTAAACAGAAACCTGGGCTCACGAATATTACTTATAGTATTCATGGAGTTATCCAAGGGTAAAATATTTTGAAGACTAATATTCATGTAAGTGCTGAAACTTCAATTTACTACCAATTTCTCACAAGTTAATTACGAAAACCCTTACCTGATTTACTGATTAACTAGGTATCCAAAATTTGACCATCTTATTGTAATTTCTCCAAAAGAAGTACAAAGCGACAGCTTTATTTTCTTTAATGAATATTATGAAACGGAACAATAACCGTAAAACTATTCCAAAGTCACTCAGGATGAAATGAAGACTTCCTGATCCTGTATGAGCATTTGCTATTCTCTTTTTAATCCCTGACGCCTTCAATCTCCGCCAGGCCCTGGAGGTTTCCTTTGTTTGTAACCCTTACCTGATATGGGATTCAATTTTCACCGTATATTATGAAATTCCCTTTTACTATGCATTGAACTAGGTCCTTTGAAAACTCCTCATTTGAGAAATCTTATTAAAGGGATACGTGGAGGTGGATACTAACTCATATCAAAAGGGAATAGGTTTTGCTATATGTAACAAAAATGATATATTCATATACACCAGATTACATCAATAACTACGATTAACAATTTATGCAGCTCTAACAGTTTCGTCTTTTCTTTTATGAGGCTCAAAACTACACAGTAATCTTAAAGTTTTATTCCAGTTGTGGCGAATTTACCAATAGGCAATATCAAGTAAATAATTTCTATAAAATACGAGATAATATAAAATGACATTTAAGCTTATTTGTGCTTTGAAATGATACAAGAAGTTTATTATTACTATTATTATTATTATTATTATTATTATTATTATTATTATTATTATTATTATTATTATTATTATTATTATTATTATTATTATTACTAACTATCAAATCTAAAACCCTACTTTAAAAAAAAGCAGTATTCTATAAACCCGAGTACTCCAACAGGGAAAGATAGCACAATGAGGAAAGGAAATTACATAAATTATGTAAAGAGTAATGCATAAAGAATATAAATATCTTAAGATTAGTAACATTAATATAGATATGACATGCATAAACTATTAAAAGAGACTCATGTCAGTCTGTTCAACATGAACAGATTTGCTACAAGATTGAACTGCTGAGGTTCCGCCAATTCAATAGGCTGATTAGGAAGAACCGTCCACAATCAGGTAACAGCTTAGCTAATAATAATAATGATAATAATAATAATAATAATAATAATAATAATAATAATACTGTATAGTGCTGAGCCTTATGGTGGAGAAGATAAGACTGTTATAACTAACGGAAACCTAGTATACTATGCGCAGGATGGTATAGTCTGGAAAGATCTGAATGCAAAGGATGGTCAGAGTTATGAAAAATTTTATACAACATGCACAAAGAACTGGTGGAGCCAAAGATTAATATCCAGATCAGGAATAAGAAATTTAATAGACCGTAAGTTTTTTTTTTTTTCCAACAAATCAAGATAAGAGTTAGCACCAAAACCAGAGAGGAGAACAATACTCCGAACAAGATAGAATGAAAGAATTAAAATGGGAAGCATTTTGAAAATGTTCTTTAGTTTGCATAAAAAAAAAACTACAATGTCAAGATCAGTGAATAAGGTGGTATGTCACTGTTGTTACAAGTTTCGTGGACCAGGGTTCAATTCATGGCCGGTCAAGAGCTATTGTCTTTGAGTGGTTTGTCCTGGGGCTCTGATCCCGAGGTCGGTAAGAGAATCCAGACATTAATGTAACAATATATATGCCTTACTTGTATATATATATATATATATATATATATATATATATATATATATATATATATATATATATATATATATATATATATATATATATCCAATGGTGGATAAACTTTGATATGCAAAAGTATTAGGAAACCACGAAATCTATTATCAAGAATTGATAAATGGAAACTAAGATTCTTTAAAACGGAAAATTTCAAAATTAATTTTTAAGTATATGAAAGATTTTTAACAAGACCGGAGAATTTCATGACTGACCTCACAAGCTTCCTCTCTCTTAGTTCAAAGCTTACGGTTTTAATCTTCCAATGGGATTAACGTCGGTTCTTCAGGACTTTTATCGCTTGTCCAATAGAAGGTAAACTGTGTCCCCTCAAAAATCTCGATTTGTACAGTACGTTAATCTCGGATTCTATTCCATTTAGAAAGCCGTTGATCCTTGTGCCCAGCTGTGGTCTCAGGCTCCAGTATTTTTTCTGAACAAATTGAGCTCCAGACAACATTTCAGTTCAAGACGAAAATGGCATTTACGTTTTACCATTAAACATTTGGTGTCGACAGAGAGAAAAAAAAAATGACGGGAAACTTATATTAATTAACAAACTGTTGTGAAGAGTGTTACGAATCCAACTGTAAACTGGATTTGGGGACAAATGTAGTTTGCAACTCTAGATATTCTGATGGAGCAAGTAAGCCTCATTATTTAGGCTGCGTTGTACAAGCGAGACCCGCGAAAAGCGACGTGAAGACCGTTACATTAGTGGATGGCTTGAATGGGAGTACATAAACTACTTCCTTGAAGAGAAAATGCTGGAGTGTTATAAGGAGCAGTGCCACCTTAAAAGAATTCAAATCCGAGATCAATACAGTTTACAAATATAAATTTCTTGGTAGGGGCGACCAGCTAACATCTTCATTTAGCCTGCGATGAGCATGGGGTAACGGCCCACAAGATCGGACTCCGATCGAATTGCAAAATTTGAAGAGTAGGCTTCGACAAAGACGAAGGTAACTTGTGAGATAGTCATGAAATGTTGTGGAGCCCTGTCAAAGATCACTCAAGCATATCAAAATTAATATCGAAATTTTTCATTTTAAAAAATCTCAAGTTTTCATTTATCAGTACATACATACATACATATACCAAAGGCACTTCCCTCAATTTTGGGGGGTAGCCGACATCAACAATGAAACAAAACAAAAAAGGGGACCTCTACTCTCTACGTTCCTCCAGCCTAACCAGGGACTCAGCCGAGTTCAGCTGGTACTGCTAGGGTGCCACAGCCCACCCTCACACATTATCCACCACAGATGAAGCTTCATAATGCTGAATTCCCTACTGCTGCTACCTCCGCGGTCATCTAAGGCACTGGAGGAAGCAGCAGGGCCTACTGGAACTGTGTCACAATCGCTCGCCATTCATTCCTATTTCTAGCAGGCTCTCTTGCCTCTCTCACATCTATCCTCCTATCACCCAGAGCTTTCTTCACACCATCCATCCACCCAAACCTTGGCCTTCCTCTTGTACTTCTCCCATCAACTCTTGCATTCATCACCTTCTTTAGCAGACAGCCATTTTCCATTCTCTCAACATGGCCAAACCACCTCAACACATTCATATCCCCTCTAGCCGCTAACTCATTTCTTACACCCGTTCTCACCCTCACCACTTCGTTCCTAACCCTATCTACTCGAGATACACCAGCCATACTCCTTAGACACTTCATCTCAAACTCATTCAATTTCTGTCTCTCCATCACTTTCATTCTCCACAACTCCGATCCATACATCACAGTTGGTACAATCACTTTCTCATATAGAACTCTCTTTACATTCATGCCCAACCATCTATTTTTTACTACTCCCTTAACTGCCCCCAACACTTTGCAACCTTCATTCACTCTCTGACGTACATCTGCTTCCACTCCACCATTTGCTGCAACAACAGACCCCAAGTACTTAAACTGATCCACCTCCTCAAGTAACTCTCCATTCAACATGACATTCAACCTTGCACCACCTTCCCTTCTCGTACATCTCATAACCTTACTCTTACCCACATTAACTTTCAACTTCCTTCTCTCACACACCCTTCCAAATTCTGTCACTAGTCGGTCAAGCTTCTCTTCTGTGTCTGCTACCAGTACAGTATCATCCGCAAACAACAACTGATTTACCTCCCATTCATGATCATTCTCGCCTACCAGTTTTAATCCTCGTCCAAGCGCTCGAGCATTCACCTCTCTCACCACTCCATCAACATACAAGTTAAACAACCACGGCAACATCACACATCCCTGTCTCAGCCCCACTCTCACCGGAAACCAATCGCTCACTTCATTTCCTATTCTAACACATGTTTTACTACCTTTGTAGAAACTTTTCACTGCTTGCAACAACCTTCCACCAACTCCATATAACCTCATCACATTCCACATTGCTTCCCTATCAACTCTATCATATGCTTTCTCCAGATCCATAAACGCAACATACACCTCCTTACCTTTTGCTAAATATTTCTCGCATATCTGCCTAACTGTAAAAATCTGATTCATACAACCCCTACATCTTCTGAAACCACCCTGTACTTCCAAGATTGCATTCTCTGTTTTATCCTTAATCCTATTAATCATTACTCTACCATACACTTTTCCAACTACACTCAACAAACTAATACCTCTTGAATTACAACACTCATGCACATCTCCCTTACCCTTATATAGTGGTATAATACATGCACAAACCCAATCTGCTGGTACCATTGACAACACAAAACACATATTAAACAATCTCACCAACCATTCAAGTACAGTCACGCCCCCTTCCTGATCCTGTATGAGCATTTGCTATTCTCTTTTTAATCCCTGACGCCTTCAATCTCCGCCAGGCCCTGGAGGTTTCCTTTGTTTGTAACCCTTACCTGATATGGGATTCAATTTTCACCGTATATTATAAAATTCCCTTTTACTATGCATTGAGCTAGGTCCTTTGAAAACTCCTCATTTGAGAAATCTTATTAAAGGGATACGTGGAGGTGGATACTAACTCATATCAAAAGGGAATAGGTTTTGCTATATGTAACAAAAATGATATATTCATATACACCAGATTACATCAATAACTACGATTAACAATTTATGCAGCTCTAACAGTTTCGTCTTTTCTTTTATGAGGCTCAAAACTACTTAAAGTTTTATTCCAGTTGTGGCGAATTTACCAATAGGCAATATCAAGTAAATAATTTCTATAAAATATGAGATAATATAAAATGACATTTAAGCTTATCTGTGCTTTGAAATGATACAAGAAGTTTATTATTACTATTATTATCATGTTTACTATTATTATTATTATTATTATTATTATTATTATTATTATTATTATTATTATTATTATTATTATTATTATTATTAACAAATCTAAAACCCTACTTTAAAAAAAGCAGTATTCTATAAACCCGAGTACTCCAACAGGGAAAAATAGCACAATGAGGAAAGGAAATTACATAAATTATGTAAAGAGTAATGCATAAAGAATATAAATATCTTAAGATTAGTAACATTAATATAGATATGACATGCATAAACTATTAAGAGAGACTCATGTCAGTCTGTTCAACATGAACAGATTTGCTACAAGATTGAACTGCTGAGGTTCCGCCAATTCAATAGGCTGATTAGGAAGAACCGTCCACAATCAGGTAACAGCTTAGCTAATAATAATAATGATAATAATAATAATAATAATAATAATACTGTATAGTGCTGAGCCTTATGGTGGAGAAGATAAGACTGTTATAACTAACGGAAACCTAGTATACTATGCGCAGGATGGTATAGTCTGGAAAGATCTGAATGCAAAGGATGGTCAGAGTTATGAAAAATCTTATACAACATGCACAAAGAACTGGTGGAGCCAAAGATTAATATCCAGATCAGGAATAAGAAATTTAATAGACCGTAAGTTTTTTTTTTTTCCAACAAATCAAGATAAGAGTTAGCACCAAAACCAGAGAGAGAACAATACTCCTAACAAGATAGAATGAAAGAATTAAAATGGGAAGCATTTTGAAAATGTTCTTTAGTTTGCATAAAAAAAACTACAATGTCAAGATCAGTGAATAAGGTGGTATGTCACTGTTGTTACAAGTTTCGTGGACCAGGGTTCAATTCATGGCCGGTCAGGAGCTATTGTCTTTGAGTGGTTTGTCCTGGGGCTCTGATCCCGAGGTCGGTAAGAAAATCCAGACATTAATGTAACAATATATATGCCTTACTTGTATATATATATATATATATATATATATATATATATATATATATATATATATATATATATATATATATATATATATATATGTATATATATATATATATATATATATATATATATATATATATATATATATATATATATATATATATATATATATATATATATATATATATATATATATATATATATATATATATATATATATATATATATATATATATATATATATATATATATATCCAATGGTGGATAAACTTTGATATGCAAAAGTATTAGGAAACCACGAAATCTATTATCAAGAATTGATAAATGGAAACTAAGATTCTTTAAAACGGAAAATTTCAAAATTAATTTTTAAGTATATGAAAGATTTTTAACAAGACCGGAGAATTTCATGACTGACCTCACAAGCTTCCTCTCTCTTAGTTCAAAGCTTACGGTTTTAATCTTCCAATGGGATTAACGTCGGTTCTTCAGGACTTTTATCGCTTGTCCAATAGAAGGTAAACTGTGTCCCCTCAAAAATCTCGATTTGTACAGTACGTTAATCTCGGATTCTATTCCATTTAGAAAGCCGTTGATCCTTGTGCCCAGCTGTGGTCTCAGGCTCCAGTATTTTTTCTGTAATGGAGTGATTTATTTACTCCCACTTAGCCATCTATGCCATTTCGCTTCTTTCTCCCATGCAGTTTACGATTCCACTCTTGTAAGGGGTTGATATTTTTTTTTTTTCACGGCCGGTCTTGCTTGTAAAACACAGTCTAATCTCTAAGGCTTGCTCACCCTATCAGGATATCTAGACTTGCAAACTATGACATTCCCTGATTCCTGTTCACATTAAAAGGTATAACTCCTCGCAATAACTTGTAGTTTCAAGGCTCCAAAATTTTCTCTGCAATGAAGTATCTTCTGCACTTCCATCCACACGTTTACCATTAACATAATATAATGCCTAAGGGGAATCTCAAAATCAAAGACATCTCTCTGGACAAATTGAGCTCCAGACAACATTTCAGTTCAAGACGAAAATGGCATTTACGTTTTACCATTAAACATTTGGTGTCGACAGAGAGAAAAAAAAAAAATGACGGGAAACTTATATTAATTAACAAACTGTTGTGAAGAGTGTTACGAATCCAACTGTAAACTGGATTTGGGGACAAATGTAGTTTGCAACTCTAGATATTCTGATGGAGCAAGTAAGCCTCATTATTTAGGCTGCGTTGTACAAGCGAGACCCGCGAAAAGCGACGTGAAGACCGTTACATTAGTGGATGGCCTGAATGGGAGTACATAAACTACTTCCTTGAAGAGAAAATGCTGGAGTGTTATAAGGAGCAGTGCCACCTTAAAAGAATTCAAATCCGAGATCAATACAGTTTACAAATATAAATTTCTTGGTAGGGGCGACCAGCTAACATCTTCATTTAGCCTGCGATGAGCATGGGGTAACGGCCCACAAGATCGGACTCCGATCGAATTGCAAAATTTGAAGAGTAGGCTTCGTCAAAGACGAAGGTAACTTGTGAGATAGTCATGAAATGTTGTGGAGCCCTGTCAAAGATCACTCAAGCATATCAAAATTAATATCGAAATTTTTCATTTAAAAAAATCTCAAGTTTTCATTTATCAGTACATACATACATACATATACCAAAGGCACTTCCCTCAATTTTGGGGGGTAGCCGACATCAACAATGAAACAAAACAAAAAAGGGGACCTCTACTCTCTACGTTCCTCCAGCCTAACCAGGGACTCAGCCGAGTTCAGCTGGTACTGCTAGGGTGCCACAGCCCACCCTCACACATTATCCACCACAGATGAAGCTTCATAATGCTGAATTCCCTACTGCTGCTACCTCCGCGGTCATCTAAGGCACTGGAGGAAGCAGCAGGGCCTACTGGAACTGTGTCACAATCGCTCGCCATTCATTCCTATTTCTAGCAGGCTCTCTTGCCTCTCTCACATCTATCCTCCTATCACCCAGAGCTTTCTTCACACCATCCATCCACCCAAACCTTGGCCTTCCTCTTGTACTTCTCCCATCAACTCTTGCATTCATCACCTTCTTTAGCAGACAGCCATTTTCCATTCTCTCAACATGGCCAAACCACCTCAACACATTCATATCCTCTCTAGCCGCTAACTCATTTCTTACACCCGTTCTCACCCTCACCACTTCGTTCCTAACCCTATCTACTCGAGATACACCAGCCATACTCCTTAGACACTTCATCTCAAACACATTCAATTTCTGTCTCTCCATCACTTTCATTCTCCACAACTCCGATCCATACATCACAGTTGGTACAATCACTTTCTCATATAGAACTCTCTTTACATTCATGCCCAACCATCTATTTTTTACTACTCCCTTAACTGCCCCCAACACTTTGCAACCTTCATTCACTCTCTGACGTACATCTGCTTCCACTCCACCATTTGCTGCAACAACAGACCCCAAGTACTTAAACTGATCCACCTCCTCAAGTAACTCTCCATTCAACATGACATTCAACCTTGCACCACCTTCCCTTCTCGTACATCTCATAACCTTACTCTTACCCACATTAACTTTCAACTTCCTTCTCTCACACACCCTTCCAAATTCTGTCACTAGTCGGTCAAGCTTCTCTTCTGTGTCTGCTACCAGTACAGTATCATCCGCAAACAACAACTGATTTACCTCCCATTCATGATCATTCTCGCCTACCAGTTTTAATCCTCGTCCAAGCGCTCGAGCATTCACCTCTCTCACCACTCCATCAACATACAAGTTAAACAACCACGGCAACATCACACATCCCTGTCTCAGCCCCACTCTCACCGGAAACCAATCGCTCACTTCATTTCCTATTCTAACACATGCTTTACTACCTTTGTAGAAACTTTTCACTGCTTGCAACAACCTTCCACCAACTCCATATAACCTCATCACATTCCACATTGCTTCCCTATCAACTCTATCATATGCTTTCTCCAGATCCATAAATGCAACATACAACTCCTTACCTTTTGCTAAATATTTCTCGCATATCTGCCTAACTGTAAAAATCTGATTCATACAACCCCTACCTCTTCTAAAACCACCCTGTACTTCCAAGATTGCATTATCCGTTTTATCCTTAATCCTATTAATCATTACTCTACCATACACTTTTCCAACTACACTCAACAAACTAATACCTCTTGAATTACAACACTCATGCACATCTCCCTTACCCTTATATAGTGGTACAATACATGCACAAACCCAATCTGCTGGTACCATTGACAACACAAAACACATATTAAACAATCTCACCAACCATTCAAGTACAGTCACGCCCCCTTCCTGATCCTGTATGAGCATTTGCTATTCTCTTTTTAATCCCTGACGCCTTCAATCTCCGCCAGGCCCTGGAGGTTTCCTTTGTTTGTAACCCTTACCTGATATGGGATTCAATTTTCACCGTATATTATGAAATTCCCTTTTACTATGCATTGAACTAGGTCCTTTGAAAACTCCTCATTTGAGAAATCTTATTAAAGGGATACGTGGAGGTGGATACTAACTCATATCAAAAGGGAATAGGTTTTGCTATATGTAACAAAAATGATATATTCATATACACCAGATTACATCAATAACTACGATTAACAATTTATGCAGCTCTAACAGTTTCGTCTTTTCTTTTATGAGGCTCAAAACTACACAGTAATCTTAAAGTTTTATTCCAGTTGTGGCGAATTTACCAATAGGCAATATCAAGTAAATAATTTCTATAAAATATGAGATAATATAAAATGACATTTAAGCTTATCTGTGCTTTGAAATGATACAAGAAGTTTATTATTACTATTATTATTATTATTATTATTATTATTATTATTATTATTATTATTATTATTATCATTATTATTATTATTATTATTATTATTATTATTATTATTATTACAAATCTAAAACCCTACTTTAAAAAAAAGCAGTATTCTATAAACCCGAGTACTCCAACAGGGAAAGATAGCACAATGAGGAAAGGAAATTACATAAATTATGTAAAGAGTAATGCATAAAGAATATAAATATCTTAAGATTAGTAACATTAATATAGATATGACATGCATAAACTATTAAGAGAGACTCATGTCAGTCTGTTCAACATGAACAGATTTGCTACAAGATTGAACTGCTGAGGTTCCGCCGATTCAATAGGCTGATTAGGAAGATCCGTCCACAATCAGGTAACAGCTTAGCTAATAATAATAATGATAATAATAATAATAATAATAATACTGTATAGTGCTGAGCCTTATGGTGGAGAAGATAAGACTGTTATAACTAACGGAAACCTAGTATACTATGCGCAGGATGGTATAGTCTGGAAAGATCTGAATGCAAAGGATGGTCAGAGTTAGCATTCTCATTTTCACCTGGTACACCATACTTCCCAATGACACCTTCTACCTCTCCAGCGCCCACTCTAGCATTTAAGTCACCCATGACAACTACATAATTCCTTCTACCCAGTCCTTCTACACACCTAGTTAATTCATTCCAGAACTCATTCCGCTCTTCACTTTTCTCACTACCTGGCCCATACGCACTGACAAACGCCCAACATTCCCTACCCAACCTAACCCTTACCCACATTAACCTAGATGATATCTCCTTCCATTCCACTACTTTAGCTGTCATCCATTCACTCAGCAATAAAGCCAGACCCTCTCTCGCTCTGTCCCTTTCAATCCCAGACACTCTACCAGACATTTCACCAAACATCACTTCACCCTTTCCTTTTATCTTTGTCTCACACAAGGCCAATACATCCATCCTTCTACTTCTAAACATACTTCCAATCTCACATCTTTTACTCTCTATCGTACTACATCCACGCACATTCAAACACCCCAAAACTAGAGTGCGGGGAGCAGTCACTCTCCCCCCAGCTCCATCTCTTTGATGATGTCTCACAGGATTTTTATACAGGAGAGGGGGTTCCCAGCCCCCTCGTCCCGTCTTTTTTAGTCGCCTCTTACGACACGCAGGGATAACGTTGGCGCTATTCTAATTGTTTTTATGCCCCCGCGGCCACAGGGGGCATTATGAATTTAGTAGTTTTAAAATGTCATTGTATTATCTGTGCATATACATACATATAAATTCATTTTCAACATACGCACACACAGACACACACACACACACACACACACACACATATATATATATATATATATATATATATATATATATATATATATATATATATATATATATATATATATATGTGTGTGTGTGTGTGTGCGTGTGTGTGTGTGTATATATATACACACACACACACACACATATATATATATATATATATATATATATATATATATATATATATATATATATATATATATATACATAAATATATGTATATATATTTATAAATAAAATAATAATAATAATAATAATAATAATAATAAAGAGTGTTTGGTATATATATATGATAAAGCTAATATATATTTCTTTCCGGTCACGAACAGCGGCATTGCTAGACGTATAACTAATCGGCCTCTCCTTGTTCCTCGAGCGAGGTGGTGAGGAAGTAGTCATACATTGGTGAGTGTGTGTGTGTTTGCATATCTATTTAAATATTTAGCAATCATTTTTGACGGGTTGCGTACACTAGTGTATGTGTTTATATATATATATATATATATATATATATATATATATATGTGTGTGTGTGTGTGTGTGTGTGTGTGTGTGTCTGTGTGTGTGTACGTTTTTGTGTTTTTTCCCGTTAAAAAAACAAGAAGCACAGAGTCCATCTCTAGACAAAGCTTATACAAAAATAAGAGTTTTTATAGCTGAACCGACTCGTATTTTGAAACGTTGGGTTTATGAATTTCGAAACGGTTTCGATTGGAGAAGTTTGTAAACATACTGAATTTTTCGGTTTACGTTTACATTGCAAATAAGTACTTATTGATGAGATGACGATGCTCCGGGAGGCATCGAACATGTTTTCATTCCTTGGTTTCGAAACTTTACCGATGCTTTTAGATGGGGAATTAACTTTCATGGCCGCATAATGTTGGAGGATAGATCATTGTTTAAAACCGATCACTTCAACAGTTTTCCGTAATTTTTCCTGCTGGTATGTTTCATGCATCGAAATTTTTATTTTAAGTAGCATAAGTATTCAGTGTGCCAGAATTTAGATGAGACTTGTATTAAAAAATATGAAAATAAATTGAAAATCAACTGAACAATACTACACTTTCCTTTTGATAAAGATCGAAAGCAAAAACAGCAGATAACTTGAGAAAATGGATTAAATTTCAACAGAAAATAGGTATATTATCGATTAAAATTGTAATAAATCCACATACTTCTTTATACATTAATTACAATTTTTAAATATTAGCTCACAAATTTTCCTTTTTTTTATTATCATTCCTCAAATTTGTTTCGTCTCATAGGAATTCCATAACATTTAACATTATACAAATGAATAAACAATGATTTAATTTAAATCTCTTATTCCACTCTAAAAATGTCATGGCCACTGGTGACCAATTCTAGATTGAGTATGTTGAACTTATCATTGAAATTCTTACTGGAGAGAGAGAGAGAGAGAGAGAGAGAGAGAGAGAGAGAGAGAGAGAGAGAGAGAGAGAGAGAGAGAGAGAGAGAGAGAGAGAGAACCACCGCTGTTATCCCTATGAACGACGGGTATAAAAGGAAAGGAAATACAAGGGAAAGCTATATCTTATTTTGGTATTGTAGTAAAGGGGGTACGTGAAAAAAATTATCAAATTAGCATTCTTCATTCCTTCGCGTTTGTGAAAGCTACACATACGTATGGATTTTCAACATACCAACGCTGTTTTATGAAGAATATAACATTAAAATACTGAACATCAAACTGAGCAAAGAAACCCATGTATATCCCTATGGTCTACAGTTACCAAATACTTGTGCTTATAATACTATCTTTACCACTTGATCACTAAGAATTTTCCTAAAACTTTAACCTGTGATATCTTATATTTCTATTGCACTTTGGTTTTAACAGTTTTTAGGGCAGTATTTTACATTTATTTACGAGAGGTTGATATTCCATGTAACAGTCTCTACATCAAACAATCTGTGAAAGTAAAACTATAATATTACCTGAGGGCATTGCCATATCACAGGCCTGTACTATTAACTGAAATAGAACAATCTCTTGATTGATAAATATTCGAAGTTATTTTATTCTTTTTTAGCTTTCGTATTTCAAAGCTTCTTTTTAACACAAGTATTCCTGACGTGTAATTTTCAACGGTAACCAAGGCAATTTGTTATGAAAATAATTGCTCTCTCTTAAATAATACAATAACTATTTGGTAAAGTCCCTGAGTGGTGATCGCCAGACTGGGGTTCGAGTCTCGATCAAACTCGTTAGTTCCTTTAGTGGTTGTAAATTCACCATCCTGGTGGTTTTGAGGAGGCTAGAGGTCTACCTGCTGAGTCATCAGCAGCCATTACCTGGTCCTTCCTGGTCCTAGATTGGATGGAGAAGGGACTTGGGAGCTGATCATATGTATATATGGTCTCTAGGGCATTGTCTTGCGTGCTATGGACTGTCCTTTGCTTCAACCATTCATGAGTGGCATTTAATCCTTGGGAATACAGATTGGTTACAAAGTTGAGTGATGAACACATCTACAACCATCGTCTTTATTAGCTTTTCCAAAATCATACCATTGTTATCTGGTCTTGGATAGTGCCATAGCCTCTGTAACATGGCCTTTCACTGTCTTGGGATAGAATTCTCTTGCTTGAGGATACACTCGGGCACTCTATTCTATCTTATTTTTCTTCCTCTAGTTTTTTAAAGTTTTTATAGTTTGTATATGAAATATTTATTTTAATGTTGTTACTGTTCTTAAAATATATTATTTCAATTGTTAATTACTTTTCTTGTTTCCTTATTTCCTTTCTTCAATGGGCTATTTTCTCTGTTGGAGCCCTCGGCCTTATAGCATTCTGCTTTTCCAACTAGGGTTGTATCTTAGCAAATAATAATAATAATAATAATAATAATAATAATAATAATAATAATAATAATAATAATAATAATAATAATACACGTAAATGGTAAGTCAACAGTAACGGCCGAGCCATCCTTGGTTCGTAGGAGATTAATATCTTTAAGCAAAGCTATGCCAAAACGGAACGTACCCAAGCTGTTATTTGTATGATCAAAGTCTGCAAACAAAAGATTCAAACTTGCCAGGTTAAGACTTTTATCCATTCATAATTACTACCACTGTGAATCTCAATTCCTTAAAAGTGAAAGGGATTTATTGCCTCCGTCAGAATAAGTTTCCCTGAATGGGATATCTGAATACTTTATGGCACTTCAGTTTTCGTCTTTTTTTAAATCCACTATTATTGGTGTACCCATGCCAGTATAAATGACTGTATAATAAGAGGGGTAGATGGCCAGTGCCTTTTTTTATTGATGCTGTATATCGTCTCAGAACTCGGACTGACGACAAGTTCTACATTGAATTAAAGATGCAAAAAAAGTATGAGGAAATATGTATCATCTATATATTAATACTATAGCGTGTGTGTTATTTATTTTGTCTCTCATGCTTTAAAGAAAACGGAAATAATTTCATAGTATACTCTTACAAATTCATGCTTTAAAGAGAACGGAAATAATTTCATGGTATACTCTTACAAATCCACATTAGACATCGATTACTTAACCAAAGTATATCTTATATAGTTTTCCCAATTTTGTCTTTAGCACCTGACTCTTTATTTCTTTTAAATATTAGAGAAAAAATTAAGTTCTATCAATTTCCATAACCTAGATTATAAAATTAATCTCGGGACATTTTATTCAAACATGCATAGGTTAGGAACAAGATAATTAATATTGAAAATATAATTTCGTATAATTTACACGGGTTCCGCTAGTTAAAAATGTTAAATATTATTATAACTAACGAATAAAAAAAGCGAACTAAGAAATTTCTTGCAACTAACTACGCTACTACAGTAGTTCTGAACTAGAATTTCTCCTTATTCTGCTGTCCATGATACCCGCAACTATCTCCTCTTTCGATGCCAGACCACAATTAGTTTTCCCGAAACATTTTACTAATTATTTCGGACTGCAATTAGGCTAATTACTTTCGGTTTTGCCATCTTCGACTGAAAACATAAAACGACCAATTCACCTACCTTTCATCCCAGAGAGGTTTACGAAGAAAAAGAATACACAAAAAGACAAAGAAAATGACTTATCACTTCCCCAAATAACTTCATACACTTTGGTATTAAGGGGTATATATTGTATTATCAGTTATTAGTAATCACTATTGGAAAATCGTAATCAAATTTGAAATCAAGATAATTCTTATAAAAAGTTAGGAAACTAATTATACTACGAATTACCATTTTAATAAGGGTCAAAGAACATTTCTGAGGTAAAACTCATAAGTGAAACGGATCAACTGATGAGATAAAAACTTCCCTAGAGATGATTATAAACAACCCTTTTAATTATGGGGTGCTTGGCAAAGCTATCTTCAACATGCTCTCGAATGACTTAATACTATTTACTGTATTTACGAAACAGAGTCGAATTATTCTAATAATGGAAATGTGATGAAAATATCTGAGACACTATAATCCTGTTGACGCTTTTATAATTCATTTC
>NC_090732.1:95802194-95804694 GCF_036898095.1 Palaemon carinicauda | reverse complement strand
CTGATGTGCCCTATCAAAGGCATCGTCTTCCACCAAACCTCTTCTCTCCACATCATCCTTCACCTTATCTCGCTACATAGCTCTCTACATCCATCTCAATCATCTCTCTTTAACATGTTCCTCCCTAACCCTCCTTACTCCATCCCTATCATCCATTCTCAAGGCATGTCCACTCCATCTCAGTTTTGACACTTTTGTCACCTCTGTAATTTTTACTGAGCGTGCCATTCTTCTTATTTCATGATTTTCCAATCTCTCAAGCAGTGATACTTACATAACCCACCTTAGCATTCTCATCTCCGTTCTCTTAAGCTTTGATTCCTCTTTTCTTCTAAGAGGTCGCGTTTCCCCTCCATACAGTAACTAAAACTGGTCTTATTACTGTGCTATACAGTAGATCTTAGGTTTGACTAGCATTTTCTAATGAAATACCAATCCTGCTAATAACCTTCATTTCCCAAAGGCTGATTTTTTCATATTCTCAACTTCAATCTCACATCCTCCCGCCTGACTTATAGTAGATTCCAAGTATCTTAATGGTTCCACATTATTTATAACAGAGCCTCTACTTTCATGTATGGCTATCCTATCCCTACTTTCCTTACTACTGATCGCCATAACATCAGTCTTATCCACATTTACCCTCAAGCCACCTCTTTCCAAAGTCACTTGCAACTCAACGACCCTTGTCTGTAAGTCTTCCTAATTTTCAGAGGTAATCATATAATCTGCATATAGCAACTCCAAAAACTCTTCATTACTGATCTCTTCACTTAACATTTCCATGACCAGCACAAATAAAATTTGTCTGAATGTTGATCTCTGATGTAATCCAACACTTAACTAAAAAGGTTTCTGTTTTCCCAAGTGCTTTAATGAATTTTGTCTTTGTTCTTTTGTACATCATCTCAGCCATTCTAAGCAACGTCTCTGGTACTTCCGTCTTCCACAAGCACCAAAATATTTCTCGTGGGCGCGCTACATACATACTACAGAAATTATATCAACAGATAAAAAATAAAGTTTATTATCGGGACGTGAACATCTGGACGCCAAAAGCTGGTAGTACTGAAGATATTGTTGAACACCAACAATAAGTTGGGTTGTGGTAGTCTATTGAAAACGACCCTGGCTTGTGATCTGGACTGGGGGGAGAAACCCACTCAAGCTCCATAGTTTCCTATAGTGTCTGGAACCTCACCATCCTTGTGAGCTAAAAATGGGGGTTTGGGGAGCCTATGGTCCTTGCTTGGGCAGAGACGGGACTAGGGAGCTGATCATATATATATATATATATATATATATATATATATATATATATATATATATATATATATATATATATATATATATATATATATATAGAGTCAGTCACTAAGGAAATATCCATATAATGCATTGTCACTGTAATTTGCCTCTGCCATTCATAAAATACATTTAAAATGTTTAAACATTTCAAGTCTCTGTAAGTGTGCATTGCTGTTTATGCGTTTGCACAGCATTTGTTCTCCTCCAAGAGTATCTCAAATTGACAAATGTAAGAGAAAAGGGATGATCTGTTTCAACGGTAACTTCTGAAGTCACAATAGCCAATAACATCGTTTTATTTCTTAATGGCTTCGGTGTAGTTCTGCAAACTTCTACATCCATTGTTCAATTGGTTCCATTTGTCTCACATGTTCCATTCAGTCCAGGGGAAACTTTAGCTTAAGGAGTCTTAGCCAACGTTTCAAAAGAGGCACAGTTGACTACAGATGATGCCAACTTTTCTCCACAAGACATCTCTCTCTCTCTCTCTCTCTCTCTCTCTCTCTCTCTCTCTCTCTCTCTCTCTCTCTCTCTCTCTCTCTCTCTCTCTGTCAGATATATATATATATATATATATATATATATATATATATATATATATATATATATATATATATATATATATATGCATATATATATATATATATATATATATATATATATATATATATATATATATATTTTATATATATATTCTTACTCTCCCTGAATCAAAGAGGCTTCAGGATTAATCTTCAAAATTAAGAATTTGAATTATTGCCAAAATAATTTCTCCATTACTTGCTGTGAGCTACTTCATGAATAAGTGCTTTATAAAATTAAAATCGAAATATATGAATATATGTAACCAAGATAGGAGAGTTTCAGGATTAAAAATTAATCTAACGTCAATATCTATTACGTCTTATGGACTCTCGAATAAGGAGCTAATTTGTCACGTTTTCCCCTGAAATTGGTGAAATGACTTGTGATTTAGTGAAAATAATCTGTAAAAAAAATACATAATTAACTAATTTAGACTAATTAAAAGGCTCCAAGAAAACTGGTGATCTGTTTCTCTGTTTAATAATAAAAAAGATAAACTTTTATCAAATATGTTCGAACTCGCCACTATGATCAAATAAACAGAAAAAAAAAAAAAAAAGTAGATATCTGCATTGACGTTTCAGTTTCTCTTCTAAAGATCAAATTT
>NC_090732.1:95784694-95792194 GCF_036898095.1 Palaemon carinicauda | reverse complement strand
AAGGGTAACTCTATTTGGGGGAAGACAGCCTTGGTTGTTATTAAACACATCCCTGTTACATATACGATATCTTTTGGGATATTCACTCCAGGGTAGTAACCCCGTGATACCTCTACAGGTAAAATTCTCTGGTATATCACTAGCAGAAATATCCCAAGTAGAAAGTTGCCTAGAAGAACTTCCATCAGGACGACATGGCTCGAGCCCATATATATATATATATATATATATATATATATATATATATATATATATATATATATATATATATATATATATATATATATATATATATATATATATATATATATATATATATATATATATATATATAGGAGAGGAAAGGAATCGCATGTTACAATTGTAAACATAAATGGCCTGCTGAATCCATACATAGTATAAATATTTTACCACTCTACTAGGAGGGAAGGGTACTGAGAGGAGGTCCATTAATTAAGTAGGCAAAACATATTTCCTCCATAGGAATTTGAACTGCTGACCAGTGAACTACCAGGTTCATACTATATCCACACAAGCACGTGATGTTTACAAGGAGATCAACCAAATAGGGTAGTGCTTAAAACGTGTAATTCCGCCCTTTTAATTGTTCCTCAAAATGTCTGAGATGTCAGGAAATTGAGCAAATAACCAGTGAGATACATGTCCAACACTACAAACAGAAAATCACAGAAGGAAATGAAACAGATATGCTATAGTATACAATTTTGGATCCGCTGAACCCCTTCTGAAAGGCTACTTGTCGATAAAAAAGGAAATATAGTATGAATGGGAAGGTTGATGAGATATGGTCTAGATTCTAGAATTAATGACAATGAAGTGTTAGCAATTTTGAAGGATGTTTTCTAACAGAATAATTTAGCGATATATGAGAGTAGGAAGTTGGAATGGAAGCAATAATAGTTGGATGATAAAATCACAATTCATCTAATAAACACCAAAAATTGTAATGGCATCACAATTAGAGTTCTGCAGAAGTTCATACGACGGTGAAGACATTAATTAATGGCAAAGCGAGTGAAAAATTGGGATTCTTGTTGTTTCGGGAATAAATCTATGTAAATAATTTTACGAGGAAAAAATAATTCAGTAAAACAATTGAGAGAGAGAGAGAGAGAGAGAGAGAGAGAGAGAGAGAGAGAGAGAGAGAGAGAGAGAGAGAGAGAGAGAGAGAGAGAGAGAGAGAGAGCAAATCACTATTAGAACAAAAAGCAAAAACATATTATTAATGATGTTTAGAGAGAACTCGCTGCGTCCATGAAGTGAGAATTTTGAAGAGCATTTGAGGATATCTCAAATGATGGAGAGATTTCAAAGAAATTTGAGAGAACTATAGCATTTTAGGGATAAATGTGATAGGGACAGAGGTGAGCATTATTACTTATGTTTATCTAAAAGAGTCACTGATTCTATAGGTAATTAACAAGCAGTTGTTTGATAAATTTAAAAGCAAAAGAAAACAGTACATATTCAATAAACAAACACACAAAGGCTTGTAGATATGTACAATGATTATTGCCGTATAAAATTTGCAAGGTATGGAAATGCATTGCATAAAAGATACCTGGTATGGACTACGTGGATAGGAAAGTGACTCAAATATTGAAGAAAAAAAATAGATTAATAGCATGATGACAGTTGTCAAGTCTGAATGGAAGAAAAAGGATAACAAGGTCTATGCAAAAATCCTTTTAAGAGAAAACAAGTGTTATTGGAAGCTAAAGTTATGATCTATGAATGGATTCTTAAATCAACACTCATTAAAATTGATGTGAATATACTCAATGCAAATTAAAGGAAAACTATTTGAACCTGAGGAGGTGATGTATTTGCCTTAGTACATGTGAAGTAACATGCATAGAAAGGATGAGTGATGTGAAGGTACTGTGAGGTGGTAAAACGGTTATATTATGAAAAAAAGAAAATTAGTCATTGTTTTGGTCAATCTGGAAAAGACAAACCTGTAATTCGAAAGTTAAGAGTGAAGGTCGTTATAGTCGTTAAGAAAGTCATAGCAAGTAATGGGAGACGGACTGAGAGTATTGGAACAAAACACCTTAAAATCCAGAAGCCATGACCTACACATAAAACGCAGTTGAGGTGAGTGGATAATTAAGTATACACTACTAAACCTACTGGAGATGTCTTTTCACTGTAGTTGTATGAAGAGTTAAATGTAGAACTTAACTGCTCAGCGGTTTCCGCTATTCAGCACTTATTAAAGGATAACCATTTCAGTGACTACTGACAAAGTTTCTCTCTGAAGACGATCTTGATTTTGGAAAAAATTCTAATAGTTGAAAAAAATATATATATATATATATATATATATATATATATATATATATATATATATATATATATATATATATATATATATATATACACAATTGGTAAAGCAACACTGGTTAGGTTTGTTCTTGGCAAAGCAACACTGGTTAGGTTTGTTCTTGGATGGATGTCTACCAAGAAAAACAGGAAGATTATTGCACTTAAGCTACCTGAAGATACTAAGGGCTGTGGGCAGGAATTAGCAACCTTGCCTTATAATAATACTTAATATAAAACCCGAAGGTTTACAACTTCTAGCCCTAGATCTAAAAGAGGAAAAAGGCGAGATTAAAAACATTTAAACAAACATACACACTCAAATATATATGTATGTGTGTTTGTATGTGTGTGTGCGCATGTGTGTATATAATTTCTGTGCAGAATTTGCAAATTCATGCCATCTTCTATGTGATTAAAATATTTTAATAACATGTTTGCAAGTGCACTTTGTTAAAACATTTCATATCCACTTTATAGGAAAGGCTCTGTCACATGCTATGGTAATGCAAACAAAATAAATACTATCCTATTTGAAATCAATACAGCACTAATGATAAAAACTTATGTTCCGTCTCCAACAGACTTACACCTCAGAAAGAATTAAATTCTTTAGGAATTGTTATTACTAATTACTTTCAGAAAAAAAAAGAAAAAAAAAAGATTTTATTCGGTACAGTGAACACCGTTCCAATTAAAACGATTCTCATCCGGGTACATCTAAAGATAGATAAATAGACGGATAAATAAACAGATAGATAAATAAAGAGAGATAAATAGGAAAAAAACTAATTATTTTTTCGTAAAACATAACTGTATTTCACTTATTTTAATAGGGGAAAAACATGCGTTTTACAGTTATGGATCGGTAGTTAGATGGATAAGTAAACACCGAAAAGCTCATTAATTACAGCAACACGGTAAAAATACAAAATATTATTTCATACTACTTAACTGACACGTTTAGAAATATCCACATTGACAATTCTATCAGTAGGAGAAATAAAAGAATGGATACAAAATGTAGATTTAAATTATCTTTCCAACGGGAGAGGCATAAGGTAACCATGAATGATTGTCAAATAAGCTCATTAACATAGACGTGCTTTACCTCACACAACAAAGACGTTTGTATACGCTCATAAGATATTTTAACAGTTTCTTGGCAACATATATTCATCAATAGATGTTGAGGCGTATCATTTTCCACAGATTTGTCTTGAAATACGTTGAATTTCAAGTATGTCGCTGCATTTTGTTTTTCCATCTCAATGTGAACATTTCGCGTGTATATGTGTATGTGTATACGAGGCATAATGATTGTATACAATTATAAAAACATAAGCGTCATTTTTGTAATTGGACCGATTTATGTTTCTTATTATACCACCGTTTCTTAATAGGTATATGTTATCAATACTTTTTAAGTGTATATTATGTCCAGGATAACCATACAATAACAATTAATAGTTAATTATGAAGACATCTCACAGTGTCATGAGAAATGTCTAATAAAGAAAATCACAAAATTCACGAATCATGAAGTTTTATCTTTAAGTCAAAGACAAACAGGTCGAATATTATGTTATCAAAGACTGTAGAACAAATTTCATTATACTAACTTTCCAAGATTCAGTTGAAAAACAATCAGTTGACTTTTCATTAGGAATATAATATCATTAAAAATGACTTATCTCAGGATCATGTTTTTTTCAACAATTCATTTAGTTTTGTAACGTGAAAACCAGATGGAATTCGCAATTCATATTTCACATGAGCAAATAAAAAATACAAACCCGCACGTCATAATATCAGCAAAAAAAATAGAACTCGACCGTCCAGTCTCAACAGAAAAACTTGAATACATTTGGACACAAAAGACACGTTATGATGAAAGAACGAACATTCTTAGATCCGATGGCAAAATTAAACGGGAAAAAGATTTTTCTCTTTTAAGGCATTTGCATGGTAAATCACATCATACACAAAAATGCAAATTTTGACAAGCTTTCTAATTCAAAACCTCGTCTTAACTATATTTTGAAGGATTATTATCAATATATCTTTGGAACTCGTCTGTTTATTACCGTACGCCTTCTAGAAAGAAATGTAGTTTCATAACATAAATTTCTTTACATTTTTGGATAAAGCAATACTAATTTACGTGGAATTATCCGCCAGCTATATATATATATATATATATATATATATATATATATATATATATATATATATATATATATATATATATATATATATATAAATATATAAATATATATATATATATATATAGAGAGAGAGAGAGAGAGAGAGAGAGAGAGAGAGAGAGAGAGAGAGAGAGAGAGAGAGAGAGAGAGAGAGAGAGAGAGAGAGAGTACATGTGATTAATTTAAGTTAAATATGCACACATGCTCAGAGACAGATTTGGTGATACTATATAAACGGAGCAACTGATCATGAATGAAACCTCTCTAAATCTTGATAGCTGAAGTTCAATTGTTTCTTTAAAAACTAATATTTAGTTTTCAAATATTTCACGTTAAAAAAATTATATAATGTAATAAGACAGTATTTATGCAATATTTCATTATATAAGTTATCAAAGGGGGATGATGGTGTCCTAGGAAGACCGAGGGGAAGGAAATGTTATGCAAGTTGTGCGAATAAGGTTTGAGACCGAAGGGTTTCTTATAAAATAATTCGTGGCTCTCCCCTTATAGAATGAGATTGCAGTGAATACATTCTTGCACTGGAATTTCTCTGATTAAAGAAAACACACCGATAACATATAGATTGATAGATAGAAGCTGTTCGGAACTTAACTTCATGCTTTTCGCTAATTTCTTGAGAAATTTCTCGAAGACCAAATCCTAACAAGTTATGAATTAGTAATAATCTTCCTGTCAATCTCAAAATGACTTCCATAAAATTATTGTATGTATATTAAAACTCTCATGTACATAATTGAATATTTCTTTATGTTAGAAATTGCTACTGAATCGTGAAAAAAAAAAAAAAAAAAAAATACGACCCGGATTCGAAATCACCAAACTCAGGATGCATCTGAGACTACATCAGCTAAATGGTGACACCGGTTCAGGAATTCTCCGTCTGGCCTCCCAAATAACCACCGTGGCCTCGGAATTCGTTTAGATCTGTGTATCCGGAATGGCCTCCCTTCCCTGTTCCTCGAGGTTTGCAATATCTATAAATAGCCAATGCAGCATTGCCCTTGCAATACTATCACACGCAGTGAGTATTGTCTATTTATTGCAAACCCATTCAGTTAATAGATAACTCTGGTCCCCCAACTGCTTTGTTTGAAGATGGGAGAAAATGCTGTGAGGATACGGTAGAAGTAGATACTCGATATTTGCGCAGTGCAAATACCAACATGGTCTTATATCTCCCATTTTCAAAGAAGGATTTTATCCTTAGGTTAGAATATGAAAGGGGTCTGAAAATGGAATTTGCTTTGATTCTTTTGTTGTTTTCTGATTTTATAAATGCCTTTTCTCGCTTATGTATATATTGTGCGAATCTGATCCTCTGGCATAAATTGAACTCGCGCGTAAGGTGTGGGTTTGGGCTATGGATTTCTAATTGAATTCCAGATGGGTAAAGTTCAGAGTCAGGCGATGGGATGGAATCTCCTCTGAAAATATGGAACAAATAAGACTTTGTGTTTTCTTTAAAGTGATGGAAAAGTTATAAATTTTTATTTTCATTTGTTTTTAGAGCAGAGATTAAAGATTAATTATATGATTAATTCTAAAGAGTTAAAGCTATCAATGATCGATGCAAATTAATTGTCTATAAAACAAATTTCAGTATGATTTAAATAAAACATCGTTTAGTTTCCTGATCCTTTACTAAAGTTACAAATAGATGATATCCTCGTAATGGCCTACAGTGCCAAAGGAATTTCCCTAAAAAGCAGGACTTCCAATCTCTCTCTCTCTCTCTCTCTCTCTCTCTGTCTCTCTCTCTCTCTCTCTCTCTCTCTCTCTCTCTCTCTCTCTCTCTTGGAATTGGTAGCCGCATATTGTATAACTTCGCTCCAGTGTCTTTCTATTTCTCTTCCCCCTTTGCTCTCAGTGTTTTTTCTCATTCCTTTGAGTCTCCAAACAATATTTTGTATAGGTCAACACAAATGTTCCTTTCATCTGTGAACATCGTTGCCATGGCTTCACTTTCCAACATCTCGATTTTCTCTTTTGACTTTTGTCATTGGATTCACCACTTTTAATTAGAGTCATTCAAACCAAAACAATGTTTATTCATCCTTTAAACTATACTTGTGGTTATTGATGCCATGAAGCCAACTTCTCTCTCTCTCTCTCTCTCTCTCTCTCTCTCTCTCTCTCTCTCTCTCTCTCTCTCTCTCTCTCTCTCCTAGATTTCTTAATTTATTCTTGCAACCGATAAGTCTGCTTGTAACAAAAATAGACATTACCTCCTAATTCCAAATCTTTCGCTAATTTTATATCATTTTCGTAAAAATACTCAATGCAAGATAAAATAGCGAAATATCTGCGGAATTGGTTATTTTATACCTGGTAAATCTCTCATCAAAAGTTTCAAAGCTCTTGAAATTTCATACCACTCATTCAATCAGAAAATATTTCAAGTTCTTGGCCCAAATTTCCAACTGACTAATATAAGTGATAATATTCTTATTATTCTAACTTTGCTTCTACCTCTCTGGTCTATATGGTTGCTTTTGCTGAAAAATTTCTATTGTATATTGATACTGTAGTGCATCTACTGTATTTTTATCAGATGTTTCTGGAATACTGAAGCCAAGACCCAAGTGTCTTAGCCATCGTGCTTTATCTATTAACATCGATGTAAATTAGCGTATTCTGTAACTATATATATATATATATTATATATATATATATATATATATATATATATATATATATATATATATATATATATATATTACATATATATATATATATATATATATATATATATATATATATATATATATATATATATATATATATATATATACACACACATAAATATATATATATATATATATATATATATATATATATATATATATATATATATATTCATCACACACATTTATATATATATATATATATATATTATATATATATATATATATTATAATTATAT
>NC_090732.1:95729694-95779694 GCF_036898095.1 Palaemon carinicauda | reverse complement strand
GATAGTATAGTCTGGAAAATCCTAAATACTTTTATAACAGCAATTATGACGTTATTACCTTTAAATAAGTTTTTCACAACAACTATCTAACCATTTCTAGACCTTTATTTCCTCTACCCTTAGCACGTCTAAATTGGTAGGTTCTTATCTCTTCTTTGCGCAAGAACAAACCATAACAAAAAGCTCTGATCCAGCATTCCTCAGTTACATCTACTACTAAATATTTGTGAGGCAACCAATTCCATAATTCTTCAGTGATCCATCTATCTAGTTTTCCTTTAGTTCAATAACTTTACGCACACCCAAATTTTCTCTGAAACTACTCCTTTAATAATGATTCAATTTCCCATCCAACAACAATAATAATCATTTCTCATGTTAGCAAGAAGTTTCTTGTTAGAGAGTTGGTAATTTTAATTAATTTTAAAAATGTGTGAGATAGCTCTAACCCACCTGATTACCACCAAATTTCCATAACTCTCAAAATATCTAAAGTTTTTTTTTTTAAACACGTTTTGGCAAAACGTCTTGATAGGTTTGCTGAAGGTAATCACCTGTTCCCTAGTTTGCAATTTGACATTCGCAAAAACCTTGAAGCATATAGGTAGTAGGTTGGCCAGCCACCCGTTTAGATACTACCGCCAGAGAGTTATGGGATCCTTTGACTGGCCAGACATTACTACTGTACATTGGATCCTCTCTCTCTGGTTTCGATTCACTTTCCCTTTGCCTACACATACACTGAATAGGACTGATCTATCCTTCACAGATTCTCCTCTGTCCTCATACACCTGACCACCCACTGTGATTACCAAGCAATTCTTCTTTACTCAAGGCGTTAACTACTGCACTGTAATTGTTCATTAGCTACTTTCCTCTTGGTAGGGGTAGAAGAGACTCTTTAGCATGTGGTAAGCAGCTCTTCTGGGAGAAGGACACTCCAAAATCAAACCATTGTTCTCTAGTCTTGGGTAGTGTCATAGCCTCTGTACCATGGTCTTCTACTGTCTTAAGTTAGAGTTTTCTCGCTTGAGGGTACAGTCGTGCACACTATTCTAGCTTCTTTCCCTTCCTCTTGTTTTTTTAAAGTTTTTTATAGGTTATATAGGAAATATTTATTTTAATGTTGTTACTGTTCTTAAAATATCTTATTTTTCTTTGTTTCCTTTCCTCACTGGATTATTTTCCATGTTGGGGTCCCTGACTTATAGCATCCTACTTTTCCAACTAGCAAGTAATAATAATAATAATAATAATAATAATAATAATAATAATAATAATAATAATAATAATAATAATAATAATGCCCTTACAAATTCCAATGCTTTACAAAAATCCCTTGATTGTATTCAGGAAGTTAGTATGATTGGCCTTGATTTTCGTGCTGCCTTCGAATGTGTTAAGCATGAAACTCTTGTTTTGAAAATCAAACAGTTGGGAGTAGGTAGGTCTACATTTAGTATGATTTCTTTAATTTTCAAGTAACAGATTACAAAGAGGTGTTGATGGACATAATGGTAATCATAGGAATGTGATGTCTGGTGTTCCCCAAGGTAGTGTTCTTGGCCCTTTACTTTTCATACTATAATACACTGGATATGGTCAAGAAAATATTCTCGTTGAATATATAATGTAGATGATGCTACTGCCTTTGCAGCAATTCCATTTCCTGAATGTAGATCTGGTGTTGCTGAATCCCTTAATACAGCTAAAATTAGTGCATGGTGCAAGTTATAGGGCATGAAGCTGAAACAACAAAACTGAAATTATGATTGGAAGTATGTCAAGTAAAGTGACTCTTCAATATCCAGATCTATGCATTGATAATTTTTCTTTAACGAAATACAACTTTAAAATTTTAGGTGGGATTTTTTATTGAAAATTTACTTTTAAGAAACAAATTCGGTCTGTTTCTTCTTCATTGCACAAATAATTTGCTTACTGAGAAAGTCTTTCAAAAAATTTCGTGATCAACCTACTCTGAAGAAATGTTTTGAGTCTTTCATTCTACCTTGTTTCGAGTATTGTTCTCCTATCTGGTCTTCAACTGCTGACTCTTATCTTAATTTGTTAGACAAAAACTTGTGGTCTATTAAATTTCTTATTCCTGATCTGGATATTAATCTATGGTTGTAGCTTAGCTAGTAATTATGATAATTACTATACAAAATTGCTTACTATGTAGGCCTATATGATTGAAAGTAGATGAAGTTCTGGACGTACTCACTTTTTTTCTAGGACCATTCTTCATGATAATACAGTGGATAATATTGCTATCTTAGGGAAAGCTCAAGAATCGTGTTATAAATTTTTCATTAAAAAAAAATATAAATCTGTACTTAACAACCGATATCAGAAGTAATGCATTTCCCATGCTAGTTGAATGTTTCGTAAATTAAGAAGTTATTCTTTTCGGATCCATTTACATTATTCATTTATATTGTTCCCAACGTTAGTATCTCTCAAATTTCCTTAAATATTGACATTTAGGGGCTTTATTTAGTAGGATATGGTCTTTTTAATTCTTATTTCAACCAGGAGGTCTTCCAAAAATATCCTTTCTAATGACCTTACTGTTAAATAGGATTGATGGTAACATTCTACAATGACTGAACCCTTTTTTATTGCAATCCCTAATTCATTAGGATAAATATGGCCTTACATATTCATACTAAACCAGGTGTAACTGGAATATCAAGTTAACAAAAAATATATGTTTTTTTTTTTTTTTTACTCATAGTTTTACTGTTGACTGTTTTGATTAAAAGCAAAATACTAACTTTTATGAAATGTTCTTTAAATAATGGATGAGCCAATTTATTTGAAGGAAAACAGTTATTCTATTATTCTCAGGCCCTGTTCTCATTTTCTAAATGAACCAAAATGTAAAATATTCAGGTTAGTGGATGGTGTACAATTAAGAATAAGTGTATGGTGGACATTTAGGCCTTATGGTTCCTACTGTTTTTAGGTAAAATGGCAAACTATGCCTCTGACGGTTGACCGTAATCCTGAAGCGAATACCAAGTTTCTAATCCCCTGTTATATTAGTTTAAACCGGGCAAGGTTCATCGCTAGGAGGGGGAAAAATATTTTTTGGTGTGATAGAGTCATGTAACCAAAGGCAAACTATAGTGGTAGTTATTTAGAATGATAATTATGATATAGGACAAGGAAAAAAGGTAAAAGATCAAGAATTACTTTTTACGGTATTATAAGGATAACATAGCATAATAATATATAATATTTTTGTGTCTATAAACAGACAATTAATAAAAACGCATCTGACAATGTTCTGGAGGGTGATCTAAATGAAAATTAAGAGGTCGAAAAGGCGTTATAGCGATTTATAGATTTGGAGAAGATGACGCAATTTAGTGATTTCATTAGACAAAAACACTTATTCATATCTACAGTTGGATGAAAGAAGAATATGAAAATGAGCATGGTGTTTTTACAGAGTAATAGAGGATTAGGAAGGAAAGAATAACTATAAGTAAATAAGCAATAGATGATTTGACGATGTTTAATTATTGACAAAAACAACAAATAAAACTGATGGCAAACAGTTCTCATAACAAATACAGGTCGTGAAGTTGAATACTCACAATAAATGTTTTTGGAATGATCATATCGTCTAGATGAATAAATTAGTATTAATAGGAGTAAAGTGGGAATGACCATATTGTCTAGATGAATAAATTAGTATTAATAGAAGTAACGTGGGAATGACCATATTGTCTAGATGAATAAATTAGTATTAATAGAAGTAACGTGGGAATGACCATATTGTCTAGATGAATAAATTAGTATTAATAGAAGTAACGTGGGAATGACCATATTGTCTAGATGAATAAATTAGTATTAATAGAAGTAACGTGGGAATGACCATATTGTCTAGATGAATAAACTAGTGTTAATAGAAGTAAAGTGGGAATGACCAAATTGTCTAGATGAATAAACTAGTATTAATAGAAGCAAAGTGAGTTGTGCTTATTAATTAAGAATTCAGTTATAGTTCGATCTTTAACAATTAATTATCTAAACTCCAAAAGCCTCTTAAATGGCTTTAATGGTAAATGATGCTTAGGTACAATACAGTGGCTTATGTACATATACCCTCAAGCTAGAATAATAACCAAAGATAGTAGAAGAACATGGTATAAAGGCTATAGCATATTCAAGAATAGAGAACGAAGATTTGATATCGGAATAACCCACTAGAAGAGCTGCTTACCATAGCTAAAGCCTAGATGTGTGTGTGCGTCCATGTGCACCCGTTTGTGTCCGAGAGGATGTTAGGCAATCATATAATAAGATGGAATATACATGAAATAATCCTAGAATAAAAAAAAGATTAAAATTAAAATATAAAATTTCTTCATCTTGTCTGAAAGGTTTTGGAGCAGAAGTGGGAAACGTTAGAAAAACAAAATTTAGGAAGGAGTGAAAAGTAACCGAGAAAGCAGCTCAGTTTCCGGTAAAACTCCCTTTATAACACCTAAAGGTTTCACAGTGTGTTGGGACCGAAATTGAAGCCCCCGCTCGGGACAGGAATAGAAGTCTTGGCACTAACACTTTGAAAAGAAAAAAGCCAGATGAAAATATCGCCACTAAAAGTAAGGGGGGAACTCGCGATGGTAGAGCTAATAGGGCTGGAAGTTTCAATGGAATCTTTTTGCAAATTCTTTTACCAGCTATTAGTCACATAAAAGGTTTCATCGGGTTACTTTCTTTTATCCTTTTAGGTAAAAATAAAAAAAATAATAAAGTGAAATTGACATTTAACGTTTTTTTTTTTTTATTATTATTATTACACAATTCAATGGTACCGTTTAAACAATTCATCAAGAAATTTCCTTTGTAAAACTGAGTACTGGCATTTACCTATTAAAAATAGAATATCTATATGATTCTTAAAGCCTTACTTGAAAAAAAAAAATAATTAATATGTAGGCCTATGCATAAACAGAAACAGATACACTCAAACACACACATTTATATATATATATATATATATATATATATATATATATATATATATATATATATATATATATATATATATATATATATATATATATATCTATATATAAACATTTATAGATATATATATATATATATATATATATATATATATATATATATATATATATATATATATATATATATATATATATACACGCACATTATATACATATATATATATATATATACATATATATATATATATATATATATATATATATATATATATATATATATATATATATATATATATATATATATATACATACATATATATATATATATATATATATATATATATATATATATATATATATATATATATATATATATATATATATATATATATATATATACATCATCTCCTCCTACGTCTATACGTTTATATTGTGTGTAGTATTTATCTGACACTTTCTAAAGAAAAAAATATTTCTGTTAAATCTGCTCCATGTGTGTATAATAAGGAACCTCAGAGAGAGAGAGAGAGAGAGAGAGAGAGAGAGAGAGAGAGAGAGAGAGAGAGAGAGAGAGAGAGAGAGAGAGAGAGAGAGGGGTTAATAAGAATCTATCTAAGCTTACAAACAAATAAAATTTAGTTTTTAATGTGGTACCAAAAAAGCAATCTAATTTTAGATTATACTGAAAAAGGAAAAAATAAACTTAATTGTTACATTTATCGATATTCATATTCAGTATCTTTGTTTACATCGCGTATGTAGATGGCTGTGGATCGTTGGCGTCAACAGTTGATTCATTTGTTGTTGTTCTTCAAAAAGCATTTTTATAAGAAATTGGTCGAGAGTCTGCTGAAGTGTTTTTTTCCCCCAAGGATTACGTGATAGGGAGCAAAATTATATCAACAATACTCTGTTAACTATATGTGAGCATAATCATGATACCGTCGGGACCTTGAAAACACCTGACAACAAAAACAAAATTAAAACAAACTGTAATTGCTGCTGTTAAAATACTTCTTGAACTGTTAGGAGAAAAGTACAAAAATGATTACACGAAATTCAGATAACATTGAAAACCAGGATTGTTTTAGACATCTTTCAGTTCATATAGATTATGTTGTCGGCTAAAGCTACAGATCAGCTGGTGAAATCGAATGACGTCCTAATCCCAGCCTACGATCGAACAAATATTTAAGCGTAGTAAATGTTTATATTGTGTGTAGTATTTAACTGACACTTTCAAAAGAAAAAAATATTTCTGTTAAATCTGTTCTATGTGTGTATAATAAGGCACCTCAGAGAGAGAGAGAGAGAGAGAGAGAGAGAGAGAGAGAGAGAGAGAGATAGAGAGAGAGAGAGAGAGAGAGCGTATTCACCTGATAACTAATAATAATACATAGCTTTACATGAAATGTATGAAAACCATATACAGTTAATTGTAAATAAATAGACATTAAAATTAAAGAATATGTTACAATCTGTTATTTATTCAGTGTGCGTCCGTACATACCAGAAAGTACTGTTCAATGTTTTTTTTTCAACTTGAATATGTACTTATTGATATAAAATTAATTGTAAATAAATAATGATTAGATTAAAAGGAAAGCTATGTAACAATCTTTTATTTGATTACCAAAATTAAAGACAAATAAATTGTTAATGTATTTGATATGCATACGTAGTAGCATTGTGCGTTCGTACATACCAGAAAGCACTGTTCATTGTTTATTTAACTTGAATATGTACTTATTGATATAAAATTAATTGTAAATACATAACCATTAGACTAAAAGGAAAAATATGTTACAATCTTTTATTTATTTACCGAAATGAAAGAAAAATAGATCGCTAATGTGTTTGATATGCATACGTAGTAGGATTGTGTGCTCATGCATGCTACACAGAACAGTTTATTGTGATTTTTAACTTAAATCCTGTATGTACCTATTGATATAAAATCAATTATAAATAGGCATTATACTAAAAGGAAAATCAGGTTACAATATGTTATTTATTTACCGAAATATAAGAAAAACAAATAGCTAATGTGTTTGATATGCATACGTCGTAGCATTGTTCGTTGTTACATACAATAGTTTGGTTTATTATGTTTTTTAACTTAAAAAATTAGATAAAATTCATTGTAGATACATAACCATGAGATTAAAAGGAAAAATGAGAGAGAGAGAGAGAGAGAGAGAGAGAGAGAGAGAGAGAGAGAGAGAGAGAGAGAGAGAGAGAGAGAGAGAGAGGCTGGTGACAGCCGACTGTGGTGACGAGTGATGCGTCATGGTGTGAATGTACTGTACATGAGTAATAACTTATTTTACTATAAAATAAGTACAAGTAGAAAAGAAAGCGCTTTTATTGTTTCTGTGACCTCCAAATATATTAATAATGTGTTTGTTCAAGTTTCATAGTAACAAAATCCCAAAATAGACAGTCTTTTTCAATGTCCAGGAATGTAATATCACCTATCACCCTTATTTCTTATGGTGAACTTATGTTCTCTTAACACAATTTATGTTAACACACCTCCAGGAATATAACCGTTGTGTTAACGGGGAGTTGACTGTACATATATATATATATATATATATATATATATATATATATATATATATATATATATATATATATATATATATATATATATATAAATATGTTTGTATATATATATATATATATATATATATATATATATATATATATATATATATATATATATCAAAGGAGTTTTTATTTAGATGGGTAGCACCACAAGTTTCTATCCCCCCGGTTTTCATCACATATTTCTGGAATAAGGTTGCTATGCTAACCCAGTGCCCGATGGATGCGCAAGGGACTCCTGTGCCGAGGATACTTGGTATTTCTTGTTGGGCACTCAAGTCGGCACTGACCGGTAGTGCTTAACTTCGATAATCTGGAAAACCAATGTATGTATGTATGGATGTATACACACACGCACATATATACACTCACACACACGTACACACAAATATATATATATATATATATATATATATATATATATATATATATATATATATATATATATATATATGAAATTGATCAATTTCATATATATATATATATATATATATATATATATATATATATATATATGAAATTGATAAATTTCAATATATATATATATATATATATATATATATATATATATATATATATATATATATATATACATATATATATATATATATATATATATATATATATATATACATATATATATATATATATATATATATATATATATATATATATATATATATATATATATATATATATATATATATATATATGTATATATATATATTTATGAAATTGATCAATTTGATATTGAATATCTAAACTCAACTACTATGAGATTCAGGGCCCGTGTAACACGGTTTTTTCGCAATAATTTTTTATCTATGAATTTCATAAATATAACGCTTCTTCAGAATGAACATTATATCTACACGTAAATTTTGACTATATTCCGCATTACGTAGGTTGAATAAATTTGGTACTTTATTAAGTAAAAGTGACGTTTTTTGAAGACGGGCCAACTTACTCAGAGAAAAGGTTTCGAACGCACTCGTTACGTAACCTATGACGGCATTTCTTCCCTCTTTCTCGATCGATGATTGGCTATACGTAACGAAGGCTATACCTCTGCCAACAATGACACAAAAGTTTAAATCAAAGCAAAGCAGTACACCTTTATGAACTCTGAAACCTCTCCATTGATAATTGTCACAATGAACAAACCAACAAAATATGTTAATAAATACAAAAACACTTCGATTATTAGTCTAACTCCCAAAATAAGTTTCCTAAGAAATAACAGTCTACTTTATAGGTTACAATCAGATTGACAAGGTGTAGGGAATAGTTGGTAATTTTCAAAAACGTAGTAGACAAGCTTGATTTGATAACTGCTATATCCAATGTCAAGCAATTTTTATTTATTGTGTATCTACCTACCTATTTACTGTAAAAAAAAAACCGGTACCGTATTTTGGCTTTAAACCTTCACCAATAATCATCGTCAGAATGATGACTTCATGAGGCTCCACCCACTTTGGCCTCGTTATAATTCAGGATAACACTGAAGGCTATCATGGGCATTGTTGGATTATAAAATTTAAATTCTGGCTATAAAAACTCATTTCTCGAGTAGTTTTAAGAAGTGATAAATGATCCTCAAGGATCCCAACAGTTGGCGTAAACGTTTAATTCATTTATACTACTGTTGCGGCACTACTGCGACAGTAGTATTACTATGCTCGCACAGGTACCCCACCCACATTTATGTATCGTTCCGCCATTCATAAAGTCTTTGTAATGTTTTTTTCACTGTGCAATAAGCCATGGCCTCCTCAGAAATTGAGTTAAACATTAGATGATAAGTTATTTCATTAAGCTGACAAATTATGGCAACTGGGTATGTTATTGCCGATGTTGAAGCTAAAGATAAAGTAATGTATCATTCCTTCATTGCATTATCATCTTTACTACTATTTGTTTTGCTACATGTAGTAATTATTTTAAAGGATAAATGAATTATGCTCACTTTACTTCTATAAATTCCCATTAGATGTACAAATAAATCTCCTAAAACTATTCTTGATTTATTTACAAAATGCAGTCATGCCCAAAACAGCCAACACGGTCATACGGCCTAAGAAGAAGAAAAAAAAATATATCGGATGATCCGTTGGTCTGATGGAGAGTTTAGCACAAAATTCTTATTTTAACAAGAATAGTTATGTAAAGACTGTTTACATACAATCTCTCTCTTTCTCTCTGTCTTGGTGGCATAGTGAATAGTTAATGGAAATGTTCTAAAGCCTGTATGATATTACAAGTATTATAATCATGTTACGCTAAATACAAATCAGACCATAAACATTGGATTTAAACTGAAACTGAATAATTACCTATTCAGACTATAGTAAATATGGCCACGGGCTTTCTCTTGACTGTATAAAGTTGCATGTCGTAAGACAAATGCAGTTTTGCAACCACGGGGGCAATTCCAAATCCTGTTAGCTATTCTTGACTGTTATGGGTTTCAGAGCCGATGGAACAAGGTGAATGGGTGTCTGGTGGATGGGCGGGGCAAAATTTTGTCAAAAGGTGTTTACATTGCTTACGTAATGAATGTTTTCAACTCTTGGCTCGTTATCACTGGCCATGGCGTCGGCTAAAGCATTTTTACTCTATAAAAATTAAAACTATCGGGTTTAGGTTATTGATAATGCTGAAAAAAATTGTGTGTGGTTGTAAAATATACATATGTCAACTTTCAGCTACATCCGATGCTTTGATAAGGAGCAAAGTCCAAAAAACCGTGTTACAGAGGCCCTGAATCTCATACTATGAGATTCAGGGCCTCTGTAACACGGTTTTTTCGCAATAACTTTTTTTCTATGAATTTCATAAATATAACGCTTATTCAGAATGCACATTATATCTACACATAAATTTTGACTATATTCTGCATTACGTAGGTTGAATAAATTTGGTACTTTATTAAGTAAAAGTGACGATTTTTGAAGACGGGCCAACTTACTCAGAGAAAAGGTTTCGAACGCACTCGTTACGTAACTTATGACGGCATTTCTTCCCTCTTTCTCGATCGATGATTGGCTATACGTAACGAAGGCTATACCTCTGCCAACAATGACACAAAAGTTGAAATAAAAGCAAAGCAGTACACCTTTATGAACTCTGAAACCTCTCCACTGATAATTGTCACAATGAACAAACCAACAAAATATGTTAATAAATACAAAAACATTTCGATTATTAGTCTAACTCCCAAAATAAGTTTCCTAAGAAATTACAGTCTACTTTATAGGTCACAATCAGATTGACAAGGTGTTGGGAATAGTTGGTAATTTTCAAAAACGTAGTAGACAAGCTTGATTTGATAACTGCTATATCCTATGTCAATCAATTTTTATTTATTGTCTATTTACCTACCTATTCACTGTAAAAAAAAAAAAAAAAAAAAAAAAAAAAAAAAAAAAAAATAGATGGTACCGTATTTTGGCTTTAAACCCTCACCAATAATTATCGTCAGAATGATGACTTCATGAGGCTCCGCCCACTTTGGCCTGGTTATAATTCAGGATAACACTGAAGGCTATCATGGGCATTGTTGGATCAGAAAATTTAAATTCTGGCTATAAAAACTCATTTCTCGAGTAGTTGTAAGAAGTGCTAAATGATCCTCAAGGATCCCAGCAGTTGGCCTTAACGTTTAATTCATGTATACTACTGTTGGGGCACTACTGCTACAGTAGTATTACTACGCTAGCACAGATACCCCACCCACATTTATGTATCGTTCCGCCATTCATAAAGTCTTTGTCATATTTTTTCACTGTGCAATAAGCCATGGCCTCCTCAGAAATTAAGTTTAACATTAGATGATAGGTTATTTCATTAAGCTGACAACTTATGGCAACTGGGTATGTTATTGCCGATGTTGAAGCTAAAGATAAAGTAATGTATCATTCCTTTATTGCATTATCATCTTTACTACTATTTGTTTTGCTACATGTAGTAATTATTTTAAAGGATAAATTAATTATGTTCACTTTACTTCTGTAAATTCCCATTAGATGTACAAATAAAACTCCTAAAACTATTCAGGATTTATTTACAAAATGCAGTCATGCCCAAAACATATATGGTCGTACGGCGTAAGAAGAAAAAAAAATGATATCGAATGATCCGTTGGTCTGATGGAGAGTTTAGCACAAAATTCTTATTTTAACAAAAATAGTTATTTAAAGACTGTTTACATACAATCTCTCTCTTTCTCTCTCTCTCTCTTGGTGGCATAGTGAATAGTTAATGGAAATGTTCAAAAGCCTGAATGACATTACAAGTATTATAATCATGTTACGCTAAATACAAATCAGACCTTAAATATTGGATTTAAACTAAAAACTGAATAATTACCTATTCAGGCTATAGTAAATATGGCCACGGGCTTTCTCTTGACTGTATAAAGTTGCAAGTCGTAAGACAAATGCAGTTTTGCAACCAAGGGGGTAATTCCAAATCATGTTAGCCATTCTTGACTTATGGTTTTCAGAGCCGATGGAACAAGGTGAATGGATGTCTGGTGGATGGGCGGGGCAAAATTTTGTCAAAAGGTGTTTACATTGCTTACGTAATGAATGTTTTCAACTCTTGGCTCGTAATCACTGGCCATGGCGTCGGCTACATCATTCTTACTCTATAAAAATTAAAACTATCGGGTTTAGGTTATTGATAATGCTGACAAAATTTGTGTGTGGTTGTAAAATATACATATGTCAACTTTCAGCTACATCCGATGCTTTGATAAGGAGCAAAGTCCAAAAAACCGTGTTACAGAGGCCCTGAATCTCATAGTAGTTCACAATTAGTCTTTCACAAGAGCCTTTGAGCTTGTGATGCTCTTCTTACAGTTTCCAGAGTTGTGCAGAAATACTTTGATTAAAGTCATGGAGATCGTATGATTGGTGTTGATCGTATTGATATAAATTACGAGGCCCTGTTTTCAAACTTGAGCTTGAGGGAGATCGGGGATTATTTCTTAGTATTGTTAATGAAATTATTACCCAATACATTTTAAAAGAGTAGTTGGTGAAGGATACTATAGTAACTACATGTAATACCAAGTGTTCCTTTGGCAAGCATTCTTGGTTCTTTACTTTTCATACCCTAAATGCTTATATGGTTTGACGTTGGAAAGATGCTGGTTGCCTTTGTAGATGATGGTCCTTTGTATCAACCATATCTCCTGCATGTATATGTGTAGTTGCGAAATTCCTTACCAGAGATATAGTTTCAATTAGATTATTAGTGCATAGTGCAAATTCGACGGAATGATGTTTAACATAATTCAATTATCTTTTCATTGGAATTGTTTCTTTAACTACATACAGCTCATTTACATTTCTAGTTGTGGTGGTATTTCCTTTATTGCAAGTTTTGAGTACATTATATTGACCAGTATTGTGTATACGAGTAGTTTGTCCTTCAGTCACAAATTCAATACCTGTAGCTTACAACTTTCATTAGGAAACTTATTTTTAGATGCGTAATGTATTTTCGTTTGAGTTTTTACCAGTATTATATATTGTAGTATGAGGCTAGGTTATAGAATTTAACGTTAGATGTAATATGCTGCATTAGAATGTGCCTTTGAATGAGTGTTTTTTTTTTTTTTATCATAGTGGTGTTATGTTAACTGAGAGTTCATATGTTTTTCTTTATAAGAATATTCAATTATTCAATTGTTTTACACCTGGCCCTTAAGAATTGATTGGATTTTTTATGGGTATTTCATTCTGCTTTTTCCCGGTTATTTCATTGCATTATGTTGTTTGTTATTCATCTACGTCTCAATACATCTTTTACAATGAATGAATGATTTAAAGTTTTCAGGCATCCTGACATCTAAGGTCATTGACGCCGACATCTTTTACAAGACTTAAGGAATGTATATTTCCCGATTGTTACGGAAGTATTATTTAAATTTTACCACAGCCTTCCTATCACTTCTTTAGGTTACAAAACGGTAGTCATCGCAGGCTTTTCTTCCATAATGCAGTAGTTATTTATTATTTTAACAACAGGTCATTAGCTGTGAGACAAGGTCGCAAGATCATTCTTAAACTAGTCAGGACGGACTAACGTACCCGGAGTAACCTTGAGAACAATAATCCCTTTTGTGTGTGTGTGTGTGTGTGTGTGTGTGTGTATGGTCACAGATATTTAACTTAATTAAGAGGCAGCAGCATCTGTAGCTTTGCTATTATTATCATTAGCTAACCTATAAACAGGTTGCTACAAGCCCTAGGGCTCAAACTTGGAAAGGGCCTAGTGAGGAAAAGACTTAAGTAAATAAATAATTTATATGAAAAATAATGAATATAAAATATAAAATATTCTAAAACCAGTAACTTTACAATGATCTATTTTATATAAACTATGAAAATAAAACATATGTCAACCTGTTAAACAAAAAAGCATTTGCAACAAGAGCAATCAGAGATTTCAGACTTCCGCCAATGAATATTAGCATCAGTTTAATCAAGTCTACGGATGAATCTATTGTAACATTTAACAATAATCTGCGGACAGCGCATCCCCGGTTTTAAATGCTGACTGTAGATTGTGAAAAGTGCAATGTTGATCAAGTGTCGTGATCTTGTTCCATATCAGCTTAAAAATTTCATGATTTCTTCCGAGGTATAATATCTATTAATTGTTAAAATTTGGTGAAAATCATATTTCGTCAAAATCCGTCAATTTGTTTTGACATAATCTTTCAGATTGTGAAATATGTAAATCCGAATCTAGAATCCGGATCCGGAACCGGATCATCTCCAAAAGTTAATGAAGTCGTCCATGGCGTAGGATCTATCTGTGGTGAAAATTTCGTAAAAACCCGTCACTTTGCTTTGACATTATCTTTAAAATGGCGAAAAATGTAAACCAGAATCTAGGATCCGGATCCTGATCCTGATCATCTCCAAAATCTAATTGGGTCGAATATGATCCAAAATCTATCTGAGTTGAAAATTTCGTAAAATCCGTCGAGTATTTTTGACGTACCCCTGTCCACAAACAAATAAATGAATATACTCTCCTTGGCGGAGGTAATAAGTTTGAACTTATGAAGCTTCACCGAATTAACCGCAGGAATAAAACCTCTAGAATTCTGTGTGTATTGAATTTTTTAATGAAAAGGCAAGGCTAATAAAATTAACTGCATACCTGGTACAGCGTATAGGATGGTACAGTTTTGTAAGATCTTAATGCAAAGGAAGGTCAGAATCATGACAAATCTTATGCAACACGCGTAAAGAACTAACCGAATGACACTGTCAGAGATTAATATCCAGATCATTAATAAGGAGTTTATCTGACCTCACGTTTTGTTCATCAAATTAAGATGAGAGTCAGCAGCTGAAGACCGGACAGGACAACAATATTCGTAACAAGACAGAATGCAGAAATTAAAGCAGACCAACTGTGTTTCTCAAAAGTACACTTTCTATCAAGAACCATACCTAAAATCTAAATTGAGTTATATATAGTTAAATATATATTGTCAATACAAAGATTTGGATGTTGAGGACCCCACTGTCCTCGCCCTACTTACAATCATACAATACTTGGCGTTTTGTTTGGGTTCAAATAAATCTCCCAAAAATTAAACAATGCGCTAATTTCAACTACATCTCTATTCAGGGACTCATCCAACATAAGTCTACATTCAAGAGATGAAATCTATGCAAACAGAGTAGCATCATCTGCATATGAAACGAGCTAGTTTTCTAAGCCAAACTACATCATGTTTATATAGTACGGAAAGTAAATAGCAGATAATATTACTCTGAGGAACGCTATATAGTACATTCCTATATTCACTGTGGTGCCTATCAACAGCTACCCTTTACAACCTTATTTAAAGATTTAATATTATTATTATTATTATTATTACTATCCAAGCTACAACCCTAGTTGGAAAAGCAAGATGCTATAAGCCCAGGGGCTCCAACAGGGAAAAATAGCCCAGTGAGGAAAGGAAATAAGGAAATAAATAAATGAAGAGAACAAATTAAAAATAAATCATTCTAAAATAAGAAACAACGTCAAAACAGACATGTCATATAATAAACTATCAACAACATCAAAAACAAATATGTCATAAATAAACTATAAAAAGACTATGTCCGCCTGGTCAACAAAAAAGCATTTGCTCCAACTTTGAACTTTTGAAGTTCTACTGATTCAACCACCCGATTAGGAAGATCATTCCACAACTTGGTCACAGCTGGAATAAAACTTCTAGAGTACTGCGTAGTATTGAGCCTCGTGATGGAGAAGGCCTGGCTATTAGAATTAACTGCCTGCCTAGTATTACGAACAGGATAGAATTGTCCAGGGAGATCTGAATGTAAAGGATGGTCAGAGTTGTGAAAAATCTTATGCAACATACATAATGAACTAATTGAACGACGGTGCCAGAGATTAATATCTAGATCAGGAATAAGAAATTTAATAGACCGTAAGTTTCTGTCCAACAAATTAAGATGAGAATCAGCAGCTGAACACCAGACAGGAGAACAATACTCAAAACAAGGTAGAATGAAAGAATTAAAACACTTCTTCAGAATAGATTGATCACCGAAAATCTTGAAAGACTTTCTCAATAAGCCTATTTTTTGTGAAATTGAAGAAGACACAGACCTTATATGTTTCTCAAAAGTAAATTTACTGTCGAGAATCACACCTAAAATTTTGAAAGAGTCATACATATTTAAAGAAACATTATCAATACTGAGATCCGGATGTTGAGGAACCACCGTCCTTGACCTACTTACAATCATACTTTGAGTTTTGTTAGGATTCAACTTCATACCCCATAATTTGCACCATGCACTAATTCTAGCTAAATCTCTATTAAGGGATTCACCAACCCTAGATCTACATTCAGGGGATGGAATTGATGCAAAGAGAGTAGCATCATCTGCATATGCAACAAGCTTGTTTTCTAGGCCAAACCACATGTCATGTGTATATAGTATGAAAAGTAATGGGCCAAGAACACTACCCTGTGGAACACCGGATATCACATTCCTATAATCACTATGGTGCCCATCAACAACAACTCTTTGAGATCTATTACTTAAAAAATCAATAATAATGCTAAGAAACGACCCACCCACTCCCAACTGTTTCAGTTTGAAAACAAGGGCCTCATGATTAACACGGTCAAAGGCAGCACTAAAATCAAGGCCAATCATACGAACTTCCCGACCACAATCAAGGGATTTCTGTACAGCATTGGAGATTGTAAGAAGGGCATCACATGCTCCAAGGCCTTTACGAAAACCAAATTGCAAACTAGGGAAGAGATGATTACCTTCAGCAAACCTATTAAGACGTTTTGCCAGAAGACGTTCAAAAACTTTAGATAATATGGGAGTTATGGAAATTGGGCGGTAATCAGTGGGATTTGAGCTACCACAAACACATTTACATAGAGGAGTAACATTACCAATTCTCCAACTAGTGCTAAAAGCTCCTCTTCTTGCTAACTTGCGCAAAATAACAGATAACTTTGGAGCTAAGAAATCTGCTGTCTTTATAAAAAACAAAGGAAAAATACCATTTGGGTCTACACCTCCATAAGCATCAAGGTCCATCAACAGAGCTTTAATCTCACGAGATCGAAAAGCTAAACTAGTTAGTTTAGCCTCAGGAAAACAGGAATGAGGAAGTTCAAGTTTTTCATTACTCTGTTTACTGTCAAAAACATCAGCCAAAAGGGTTGCCTTTTCCTTTGGACAGTGAGTGACTGAGCCATCTGGTTTAAGTAAAGGAGGAACTGTTGCATCTACACCAAAGAGTGCAGATTTAAGGGTAGACCACCATTTATGTTCCTGAGTTGTACCAGAAAGGGTTTCTTTTATGGTTAAATTGTACTCCTTTTCAGTTGAGGCATAAACTCTCTGAGCAAAAGCTCGAAGCTGAGTATAGTTGTTCCAGGTCAAATCTGATCTGTTACCCTTCCAAAGTTGATAGGCCTCCTGCTTCTCCAAAAAAGCACGTCTACAATCATCATTGAACCACGGTTTGTCCTTCACTCGGTACCTTAGCACACGAGAAGGGATACGCCTATCAATTATGTTGACTAAATTCTCATTCAAAGGGACAACAGGATCTACACTATTATATAATTGTGACCAATTCAAGAACAAAAGATCATGTAAAATCCCATTCCAGTCTGCTTGGGATTTCATATAAATTTTACAAGAATATGATATATCAGGGACAGGCTGCTCAGTCTTCACTAATAATGAAATCAAGGCATGATCAGATGTCCCGACTGGAGAACCAACCTTACCAGTTATAACGCCAGGGGAGTCAGTGTATACAAGGTCCAAGCAATTACCAGACCTGTGAGTAGCTTCATTTATGATTTGCTCACAGCCTGATTCAGAGGCAAAGTCTAAAGCTCTTAAGCCATGGCGATCGGTAGGAGAGATAGAACTTAACCACTCCCTATGGTGAGCATTAAAATCACCAACAAAGACAAAAGAAGCCTTTCTATCATCTTCTTGTATCTTAGCCATAATGGTAAGAAGACAATCGAAGATAGAATCATCCATGTCTGGATTCCGGTAGATCGAACATAAATAAAAGTTGTTATGCCTGCCACAAACTTTTATTACCTGAATCTCATGACATCCACATTGATAGCAGGACTTATGAGAAGCAGGGTACTCGGTCCTAATATACACCGCCATTCCCCTGGCCCTAGGGATGGCATCACGTTTCAACATTATTGGCTTCTTAAAACCAGTTATAAGGAGCTCAGATGAGTGCCTCATATTAGAAACCAAAGTTTCTGAGCACAAAAGAATATCATACTGTCTGGACGCAACTGTAAGGTCTTGGATATTTGCATGAAGACCACGAATATTGCAATACAGAAGACGACATTGACGAAATCTAGGACGTACTGGTCCCGGATTTCGCTCAATGTCTCCAGACAGCATAAGAATTAATAGAAATAAAAAAGAGACAGCATACTTAAAAACTAGATTAACAAGAATTATAACAAAAACAATACGTACAGAATTATAAACAAAGTGATTGATGATACCCATAGACTATAGTAAAAAGTCGGAAAAACTGGTCAACATGGAGGAGCCGATACACCATGCAAGGCTAAATACCCTCCAGGATAGCCACTTCTACTGAAGGGAGGACAGTAAGGATGGTTTTGAGAAGAAAAATAATCAGAAAAAGGAAAAGACAACCTCTTGATAAACCACCAGGCATCCATGGCCCTTCTATTAAGCCTGCCCAACACACCATTTCAAAATAACAAGAGGAAGAAAAAAAAAATAAGATAGAATAGTGTGCCTGAGTGTACCCTCAAGCAAGAGAACTCCAACCCAAGACAGTGGAAGACCATGGTACAGAGGCTATGGCACTACCCAAGACTAGAGAACAGTGGTTTAATTTTGGAGTGTCCTTCTCCTAGAAGAGCTTCATGCTAAGAAAAGACCCACCTATTCTCATCTGTTTAATTTCAATTTGGCCGCTGCAAAAGCCAAACTGTAAACTAGGGAACATATGATTACCTTAAACATACCTATTTAAACGTTTTCTCACACGATGTTCAAAAATTTTAAATATTATGGGAGCCATCCACACTGCAAGTAGGATTTTGCATGGAAAGTGAAGTTTACCTGTCCACACTGTAGTCAGTATCGCTTTACATTTCAGGCTATTCATCAATCAACCTAATTTCAATTTTTCCATTGGTAAATAGGACGTATCCACAAAACATATCTGTGCACTTATTAGGCCCCTTTTACTTGTTCCTCCAAAGCAAATAGATTTTTAAGAATTACATTTGACACATTTCTTCTTTAATTTATATAGAAATGTTATATTGATGGATTCCGTAGTGATTTGTGGAGACCTGTCCATCTTGATATAGTTATTAAATTCATTTATTCTCACATGTTTTGAATATCGTTATCCTGTCTGGTCTTTAGCAGGTGACTATTATTTTATTGATCGAGAATTTGTGATCGTTTAAATGCATTACCCTTGTCCATGCCGTATAAAATTTTTCAATTTTCTAACCATCCTTTTTATTCGGATCTTCCTGGACTATACCATCAACTATTTAGTATTACGTACCCTGTATTTTATAGTTAAACTGGCCTAGGACTGCGAGGAATGCTAGACATTATTCAGGCTAAGACCAAATATTGGAATGGGTTTCCTAATCAAATAATTGAATGATATGTATATATATGTATATATATATAGATATATATATATATATATATATATATATATATATATATATATATATATATATATATATATGTGTGTGTGTGTGTGTGTGTATGTATGTGTGTGTTTGCGTGTGTGTGTGTTTGTGTGTGTTACACAAACACACACACACGCACACACACACATATATATATATATACATATATATATATATATATATATATATATATATATATATATATATATATATATATATATATATATATATATATATATATATATATATATATATATATGTGTGTGTGTGTGTGTGTGTGTGTGTATATGTATATATATATATATATATATATATATATATATATATATATATATATATATATATGTATATATATATATATATATATATATATATGTGTGTGTGTGTGTGTGTGTGTGTGTCTGATTGTTTCGGGTGACTAGTAAATGTGATGGTACCTTAAGCTACATTTTTATTTACGAATCATTTAGCCAATTGTTATCTGCAGAGTATATCAGGTTGAATATTCGCTTAGCGTTACTTCCATCATAGCAAAGAATCCACAATTAGGTCACCTCAATTTCTTGTTCTTTTAAACGGAATATTTTCTATCAATCGCTTTGGAATGTCGTGCATGACCACGATTTGTTCCATATAATACAAATTAAGTGATTTATATATGCTAAGAAAATCGAGGTTATATTAATAGCCCCCCCCCTCTCTCTCTCTCTCTCTCTCTCTCTCTCTCTCTCTCTCTCTCTCTCTCTCTCTCTCTCTCTCTCTCTGAAGTGGGTTTTCTGTAAATTACATATGATAATAAAAAAAAAAAATGAAACGAACTGACTCACAAGTATACTTTACGGTAACTTTAACTACTATGATTTCACAAAATAAAACGACTTTGTTATGTAGGATAAATTATATGATGTTGAAAACTCAAGTTACAATAGGTAATTATAAAAACAGTTTATCCTGATCAACATTGAAGACCAGCCAATTGTCTGACTGTTCTCTGTAAGAAGTATAACAGATATATTAAAAGAAATGAATATATAGTGGGTACTTCAAAAAAATATAATTTAAATTCATTTTGAACAACAGCAGGCGGAAGATGTTAAATGTGAGGATACTATACAGTAGTTTCAAAATGAAAATATTATAGATTGATCAGTAAAAAAGACCAATTACAAAACTTACAACTTTAAAGCTGTCGTTATCCTAGATCGTATATTAATTCTATGATTCTGAGAGTTTGAACTTGTTTTTATAAAACTTTCTAATCAAAGCTTTATTTACGAACCACTAACAGTTACACAAAATGTTAAAATATAATAATCACTGACATGCTATCTTTTTTTTGTAACCGTCCAAGAGACTGTAAAGAGACGCAATGGGTTTTCATTCTTGCAAAATAGTATAACAAGTTTCAGGCAGCCTTGGTAAAATAGAAATAAATATGTATCGTCACATATTTCACATGCCTGTAAAACTGGTGCCAAAGCGTCGTACATAATAACAATAATTCATTCTCGTACTTTACAATGCTTGACAAAAAATATTTCATACTTTCCCGAAAGATAAATCTCACTCATAATTACTACATAAATTAATAGAAGATTCAGGGAATGAAGCCGGATGACGGGTAATTCTAATTAAATTTCCCACTGCTCGCCAGATGCAGCCATAAAACTGTCGTGTGTGTATCATACTACTTCCTAATTAGAAGTGAAAGAGGTTTGATAATCATATGTCAAAAATATGTTGTCCATAATATCACAATTTCACGGTGATAATAGCCAAGACTCACAGACCTCTAGTGTCCTTTAGTCACCTACACTTAATTCGATAATAAATCAAATATTTTACTGTAATATTATCTCATCTATGCTTTCAGATTAGGTCACTCTTCTGATTTTTTTAAAGATATGAATTTAGAAAAAAAAAATTCTTATCATCGACTCTACTGACCTAGTTCGACTAATTTAACCATTCCATTTGAAAATCTAAAGCTTATGAACTGGAACAAATAACTTTTATCTCATCCAAATATTGGAGAAATATTTTAATATATTGTGCAAAACAAAATGTCTGAAAGTACAAATCTGAAGAGTAATGTTATGTTGGTAAATTGGTGGCCCTGTTAGCACGATCAAAGGTCGCAAGCACCTGCTAACTAGCAAAAGGTAATTGGATGTTGATATTATAGACAATGATGATGATATTATATATAATAACTAGGTGCACGTAAATGCATAATTTCTCTCGAATTGCTTAAAAAATAAGTTCCCAGATGGAAGCTAATATCTGTAAATTTAAAAACCAATGTAAAACTGAATGAAAGAATAATGGATAGAAGACAATAACATTCTGTTTGGAGGGTGGTATGTTGGGAATAGGGAAGGTTAAGAAATAAAGAATGCAAAAAAAAAAAAAAAAAAAAAAAAAGTGAAATAAAGCTAAAGTAGTGAAAAAACTGCTTCCGCTGGTATAAGAAGTACAGAATGAAAGAAGGGTTTTTCGAAAAAGGTCTCATTGAAGTATTAAAATGACAAATCTTAATATCCAGGACAGGTAATAATGCGTACAACGCCATATGTGTATGAGATATGAAAGTATTTTGGATGTCACATACAGCATTTTAAAGCAGACATTTATATAGTTTAAGAATAAAGCAAAGAATGTGTGTGACTGTTCGATTAGCTTATTATCAAACCATTTCCTACATATTAATTCCTAAAATAAATTTATTTGTTTTGTATACACGCATGTATATATACACATGTATATACAGTATACATAGATAGATAGATATCGATATATTTATACATGCATTGTATTTACATATTAAATTGAATTATATGATATATATATATATATATATATATATATATATATATATATATATATATATTATGTATATATAAATATATATATATATATATATATATATATATATATATATATATATATATATATATATATTTATGAAGTCAGACTATATATCAGTTTAGTGAGATGGGTGTTACTATATGGACATGAGTCAAGGTATGACACTGAAACAATCTCAAATATATTTAGTAGATTTGCAAATAAAGCACTCAGTAAGATATTAGGAGTTGAATTGCAGGACAGTATTAGAAATGAGACTATAAGAGAGATTACTCGAGTGCCCTCATCATAAGATCATAATGAGGGGTACATAGAGCTGGCTTGGGCATGCTCTTCGCACTCCCGCACTCCCCAAGAGAGATTATTTCACCAAATATTCAGCTGGGCTCCACAAGGCACTAGAAGAGTTGGAAGACCCAGACCTACATGGTTGAAGACTATGAAGTGCCAATTAAGGGATGGAGAAGTAATGAATTAAAAGCTCAAGAAAGAGACGACTCTCGAAATCTAACTGCGGTCCTTTGCGCCAATGAGCGTAGGAGGAGATGGTGATATGGTAATGATATTATATTATATCATATTATATTGCATTATATATAGATGAACATACATATATATATATATATATATATATATATATATATATATATATATATATATATATATATGTGTGTATATATATAAATATGTATATATATAAATATGTATATATATGTGTGTAAATATATATATATATATATATATATATATATATATATATATATATATATATATATATATATATATATGATAAATTTTGCTCATTTAGACGTGTTTTTCATTAATATCTGGATTCTCTTAACGACCTCGGGATCAGAGCCCCAGGCGAAATCAGACAAAGACAAGAGCTTGGGTCCGGCCGGGAATCGAACCCTGGTCGGCAAGCTTGTATAGACAGTGACTAAACCACTTGGCCACGAAGAAAGATAGAAGTCAATGACAATTCTTCTGTACTTATACCTGTCGAATTCAGGTGTTTTGTACTTAGAATTGAAATCAACCCATCTTCACCATCGTAGCTAATTGGTAGTTTGTTACTTGGCATTCAATTAATGATAAATTTTGCACATTTAGACGTGTTTTTCATATTCAAATAAGCTATATATATTTTTGATATATTAATGTCTGGATTCTCTTAACGACCTCGGGATCAGAGCCCCAGGCGAAATCACACAAAGACAAGAGCTTGGGTCCGGCCGGGAATCGAACCCTGGTCGGCAAGCTTGTATAGACAGTGACTAAACCACTTGGCCACGAAGAAAGATAAAAGTCAATGACAATTCTTCTGTACTTATACCTGTCGAATTCAGGTGTTTTGTACTTAGAATTGAAATCAACCCATCTTCACCATCGTAGCTAATTGGTATTTTGTTACTTGGCATTCAATTAATGATAAATTTTGCACATTCAGAGTGAAGTAAGAAGAATTGTTTGGTAATCTTAGTGTTGTCAGGTGTATGAGGACAGAGGAGAATGTGTAAGGAATAGGCCAGACTATTCGATGTGTGTGTGGGCAAAGAGAAAATGAACCGTAGCCAGAGAGAAGGATCCAATATAGTACTGTCTGGCCAGTCACAAGACCCCATAACTCTCTAGCGGTAGAATCTCAACGGGTGGCTAGTACCCTGGCCAACCTACTACCTACTATATATATATATATATATATATATATATATATATATATATATATATATATATATATATATATATATATATATATATATGATTCTACCCCATTAATCCCTCCTACTTCCAATATTTCATCTTCCATTGCATACTCTGTTTTGATCATCTCTGTCTTTCTTCTATCCACCTTCAACCCAACCTCGTGTGATATTTCATGCATTCTGGGAAGCAAGCATTGCAGAACCTGTGGTGTTCTGCTAACAAGGACAACATCATCAGCCTACTCTAGGTCGGGTAAATTCCTATCACCAATCCAGTCCAATCCTTCTCTACCATCTCCGACTGTTCTACTCATTACAAAATCATGAGGATAAACAACATAGGTGACAACATATTCCCTTGGAGTAATCCACTGATCACTAGAAATTCATTTGATTAGACTCCATTAATTTAAAATTTGCATTTGTTATGCTCAAGAATAGACTTAATCAAATCTACATATTCAAGAGACATTCCATAATAAGGCAAGACTTTCCACAAAATTGGTCGGTGCACACTATAATAGGCTTTTTCATAGTCCACAAATGCCATCAAAAGTAGATTTCTATATCCTACGCATTGATCTCCAATACAGGATCTTTAGAAATAGAGTTTAGGGAAATATTGAAAAAAATCAGACAATGGATAGGTTAGTAGAATTTGGAAATAAAATCACCTGAGTTACATATATAAATCAAACTATATATCAGTTTAGTGAGATCAGTGTTACTCCATGGACATGACGCTTGGTATGGCAATGAAACAATCTCCAATAAATTTAGTAGATTAAAGAACAAAGCCCTCAGAAGGATATTGGGAGTTAGAGGGCAGGACAAGATTAGAAATGAAATTATAAGAGAGATTACTCGAGTGACATATGTGAATGAGATCTTGATGAGGGGTAGATGAAGATGGTTTGGGAATGCCCCCAAGCAGCAATATATAAAACACTGAATATCCAAAGGTCGCTTAGGTCCACTCAAACAAAACTGGGTAATTATTCTCAAGAATTATTCAAAACCACCTTTTACTACGATTCTTTAACAGGGGTACGAGCGAATACTAATTTCAAAAATGGTGATTGGAATAATATACTCTTTACAAAAATAAATATATTTTATACAAATTACAGCATTTTGGAAGAATTTACATAAAACAAGTAAATCACTCGAAATATTAAGTCTGAACAAAACTTAGGTTGAGACAAAAATGTTACGATCTGAAAATTATATAGTCACTTGACTTGAAATATTAAATCTGAATAAACCTTAGACGAAGAGAAAAGAAATAGTTATGAAAATTATACAGTCACTTGTTTCACTTGAAATTGAATCTGAATACAAAATTCCAGTTTGTTACTTAATGAAAATAGATAACCAGATCACAATACAAATATCTTTCACCTTACTACAGGGCCAGTTACAAAAGCTATTTATAAATATTCACCACATTTACAAAACCCCGTCACACTAAAGCTTCGATATTTCACTGAACACTTTTAAAACAATACTCTGAGCTTCGTATGAAAGAGAGAGGGGGAGATGACTGTGACTTAAGGCTGGGGTCGCCTTTATAAGAAACTTAGCTACTTCCAGAAGATTCCAAAAGATCTGGGAAGCGTGGGGGCTGGCCTAACGGCGACACCTGAGTTTCCAACTATCACATATCGAACAGGAGAGCCAAATCCGCTTACAGCAAACCCTCCCTAGCCAGCTACGCCAACCCACTGTTCTCAGAATAAAAAAATTCCTCGAAAACCTTCCAAAGCACATGTCATATTGCGTATTTTCCCACAAACATGACACAATACCTCAAAAAAAAAAAAATCTAAAAGAACATTACATAATCCCTTCCTATCTCATATGGTCACATAAAGTTCTCAAACAGATTATGTAAGATCTTTGAACAAAAATATGTGAATTAAAAGGTTAATTCTTAAAAATAACGTAAATTTACATAAACTGACTTGAATTAAGAATAAAATGAAATTAACGACTAAAGTCTTACATAATTTACTTAATAAACTTAAATCTACATGAGAGGAACTCATCTTATGGGCTGGCTATCCATCTCATCAATGTAAAAATAAAATATGAATAAAATCATAAACTACTGTATTTACTCTACAGTATACTGGACCAGCTTTGTAAGAGTATATATATATATATATATATATATATATATATATATATATATATATATATATATATATATACATATATATATATATATATATATATATATATATATATATATATATATATATATCACACATACATAATCATTATTATTATTATTATTATAATTATTATTATTATTATTATTATTAATAGCTAGACTGCAACCCTAATTGGAAAAGCAAGATGCTATAAGCCCAGGTACTCCAACAGGGAAAGGAAATTGGGAAATAAATAAACGATATAAGAAATATTGAACAATTGAAATGAAACATTTTAAAAATAGTAGCAACATTAATGCAGATATTTCATATATAAACTATAAAAAGACTTATGTCAGCCTGTTCAACATAAAAACATTTGCAGCAAGTTTGAACTTTTGAAGTTCTACCGATTCAACTACCGGATTAGGAAGACCATTCCACAACTTGGTCACAGCTGGAATAAAATTCTAGAATACTGTGTAGTATTCAGTCTCATGATGGAGAAGGCCTGACTATTAGAATTAACTGCATGATGAGTGTTATGAACCGGATGGAACTGTCCGAGAAGATTTTAATGTAAAGGATGATCAGAATTATAAAAAATCTTATGCAACATGCATAAAGAACTAACTGAACGATGGTGCCGGAGATTAATATCCAGATTAGGAATAAGAAATTTAATAGACAATAAGTTCCTGTCCAACAAATTAAGATGATAAACAGCAACTGTAGACCAGACAGGAGAACAATAGTCGAAACAAGGATGAATGAAAGAATTAAAACACTTCTTCAGAATGAATTGATCACCGAAAATCTTGAAAGACTTCCTAATAAGCCAATTTTGTGTGTCCAATTGAAGATGACACAGACCTAATGTGTTCCTCAAAAGTAAATTTGCTGTCGAGAATCACACCTAGAATTCTAAAAGAGTCATACAAAGTTAAAGAAATCTCATCAATGCTGAGAGCCAGATGTCGAGAAGCCTTGACCTACTTACAATCATACTTTGAGTTTTGTTAGGATTAAACCTCATGCCCCATAATTTGCACAATGCACTAATTCTAGCTAGATCTCTAAAAAGGGATTTAGCAGCCCCAGATCTAAATTCTGGAGATGGAATTGATGCAAAGAGTGTAGCATCATCTGCATATACTTATATATGTATACATATATACGTGTGTGTTAGTACACATACACATCTAGATTTTTTACCGATATTTCAAATCTCACAGAGAACAATAATCTTGCAGAATTTTCATACTTTCGGATGTTAAATTGTCTATACTCTTTAGGATTACCTAATCATTCATTTGTTATATGAAAGTTGAAAGACTGTAAATAAATAACAAATTTTTACGACATAACTTGCATCATACTGGCTTGATAAAAACCAAAGTTAATAATAAAAAGCTGATTATCCTCAGAAATACCAAATTAGGATTATCAGGAACGAACTCAACAGCAAGGCACCTTTTCTCCCTGAAGTAAAACATCTTAATAATGATAGTAATCTTAATAGTTATAAAAAGGAGTCGAGTGAACAGACACTTCCTCTCAATTCTCACATTTGCCTAAAAGTTTTGTGAAAAACTCACTCTCATTCAAGTTATAATTTATATGGATTTAGAATTGTAAATGCAATATTGTCGATTGAGAACATAATATTTACTGTATTTGAGACAATGGTTCTATAATGATAATAGTCCTTAGTCTTTAAGGTCTTCTCACGGTCTATGGCCTCCTCGCAATAAAAAGGTTTTATTCCTGGTGATTAAACGACATTTTTTTATTTAACTTCAGACGGACAAAAACCAACATTTGTACTTGCAGAACAATGAATCGTTTATAGCTTTTTTGTTTAGAGGTACCGGTTTTTGCACAAGATATAAAATGTAACTGCTTATGAATAAATTCATTTTCAGCACAATTGCAACTATATAGTTTGTAAATTAATAAAAAGAAAAATTCAGACTAGCTTCGAATTAAACAAAATCTAATCACAAATAAATTATCGATCAAAGTACGCAACTATAACTACATTATATACTTATTGAGCATATAATATATAGAGGGAAATTTCCTATAAACATAATGGGATGCTGGTTACACTATATGAAAGGAAAGCAAAGTAGAATAATGATAATTGGGAAGTAATGTAAGCTATTGTTATCATTATAATCAGAAAGACAGTAAACTTTAAGATCTATAACAAAACGATTGTTTAACAGAAGCTGGACTGAAGATGAACATTAATAAAACAGAAATATTAACAATCAACAAACAACAAGAAGCTCCAACGAACATCATGATAAGAAATACGGTAATTAAGGACACCAACGCATTCAAGTATTTAGGGTGTATTTTTACAGACAACGGCTATAAGAACAAAGAAGAAATTACTGAACGAATAAAGAAATATAATAAATGCTGTGGAGCACTCTATCCAATTATGAGAGATGCATACGTACCTATAGAAGTAAAGAAAACCATATTTGAAGGATTACTAACACCAATCATGACATATGGATCAGAGAGCTAGACAATGACCATCAAAGACAGGAGCAGAGTCCAAGCTTCAGAGATGAAAATCCTGAGAACAATAATGCACAAAACAAGACGAGATAGAATAAGAAATGTAGATTTTAGAAGGATGGTTGGGGTATCTCCTATGTTGAACAAGATTGAGAAGGGACAGCTGAGATGGCTGGGACATTTAATGAGAATGAATGGAAATAGAATTGCAAGGAAGGAGATGGGACTGGACGCCTGGTGGGAGGAGATCAAGAGGTAGACAACGTAAACGCTGGAGGGATGGAATTGAAGAGATTTTGACAAAGAACAACATGCCAACAATTGAACAGCTGAGAAGAGAGGGAATTTTTGAAAACAGAATTGAGTGGAGAAGACAACTGATTCCACTGACAGGCTGAAAGCCTACCTGGGAGTGGAAAAGTGAAAAAAAGTAGAGTTTTAGTAACCAAAAACACTATAATTTGTAATGGGAATAACATAAAATAAAATATATCACTGTATAAAGCGATAACAGTATTCCACATTGAAAATTACTTGATAAAGATTGAGGATCAAGGAAAAGAAAAATATCGCCTGAAGCTAGTCATAAATCGTATCTTGAAGGTAACAATACTTGAAAATATATTTTGAAGTGAATACAAAACTACGTTCACAGCGTAAGTTCCAACTGACTCCTTCCCCTCTATATCTTTTAAATTCTTAATTTATATGAGTTAAGTAGCTATTACTGACGTACTAGTTTCGCATGTAAAGCGGTTTATTTTCTTTCCAATATATTTTCTAAATTTTGTTCATGACACTATCTTCCTCTCTCACTGTGTGAAGAGCTGGCTCTTTCAATAAATCTATCTATGAAAAAAATCTCAATGTGAACTAATTTTTATTGTTCAGTTACCGGTGCCTCGAGCGGCAGGTGAAACAATCCCGGGACACTGTTTAAAGCATTTTAACGCACTACGCTTGCAGAACGTGCAAGCGTGCAAATTGAATAGTCATGCCGTCCACGAAAAAGGAAAAAAAAGTTACTCAGGTTACAATAAAATACCCTGCAAAAAGTTGAAGGTAGTTAGTGTATCCAATCACGTGACGTTAAGGAGCTAACTCATGCAACTTGTTTGCCTTCACATTATGAAACCATAACTTGTTTACGTAAACTTTCCTAGATTGCTTACACCGGCAGCGCAGTTTATCAAAAAGTGAGATAATACTTTTAGCCAAGATGCAAATAAAAGGAAATGAGAAAATATAGCGAGGCCGTCCCACTAACTATCTGCTTTCCTCTTTAATATCTCAAGTGGTCGGAACATTTTTTAGTTTCATCCTTTAATACTGTTAAAGAAATCAATGATTTTCTGCCAATCTTTCGAGGCACCGTTCAGCGTGCCGTTCTCTCTTCAAGACATGCTGAACTAAATCTGGCTTGCTAGGTTACGTGAACATAAAATCACATGTAATGATAGAGAATGTATACAAGATTGAAGCTATTTAAAAGTATTTTTCCGTTTTTAAATTAGTCCATTAACCAACATCTTTATTCAATGCCCCTATTACAGCTGCTCTCTCTCTCTCTCTCTCTCTCTCTCTCTCTCTCTCTCTCTCTCTCTCTCTCTCTCTCTCTCATAATGTTAAATATATCGTTATTCACTTTCTAATGACGAGCCATATATGTATAGAAATATTAACAAATGGTTAGAAAGATTGCCACGGTAAACTTCCAGTTCCTCTTTCTCTCCCATAGTTCTCTCAATGAATGCCATCCTTCATAAAGTTCAGTCATCATTCTTTATCCTTTTGCTTTCTTCTACTTTTCTTGAAATTAGGGGAAATGATTCAAGTGACGATGATTCTCGTGAATATAATTAATACAATAATGATAAAACTGTTGGAGCTTGAAGATATAGGCTGTCACTAGAATACTTTGACTTGAGACATATTAAGGAATGAAGTGAAAAAACATTGATTTCATATGTCATAATAGCAATTATGCATACAGGTGTTTTGCCGTGCCTTAATCTCTTCGCATACAACTTCAAAATACATAATAATTCAATAATGGTGTACAGCTATAACATTTCATATCGGTCATGAATTCCTTTGTCAGTCGTATTCGTATTGACTAACAGCAATGGGCATTACAAATATCCGTTTACTATCAGTCCTGCTCATAACAGAAAATAAGTTCAGGAAAACCGTGACAATTTTGGCATGCTATATGACAAAAAAAATCTTGTTTTTGTTGTAACGAATGTTAACACTGTAGTTTCCAAAGCGTTTGACCTTGAAATCACCCGTCCCTGGAAACTTCTCTGAAGGCAACATGGTGAATGAAGAAATACGGTCTACCTTTTTAGAACACGTAAAACAACACAGGGACAGTGGATTTTTATTTACGGACAGCTCTAAATCCAGTGCCAGCGTTGGATTTAGGGTGTACAATTCTTACTTTAGTTGTAAACGTGCTCTCGCTTTAACATCTTCTACCTTCACAGAAAAGCTGTTTGCTATTGAAAAAAAATAGCTCTAATGAAAGGGGGTAATTTTACTATGTTTTAGTGATGCACAAATTATTGCAGGCACTGACAGTTTCTAATCAAACCACTCCTCTGGTTTCAAAAATTTTTTAGTGCTTTTATTTTTTATGCATTGCCGATAAAGAAGTTTTGTTGGGTTCAAGCTCCTGTGGGTTTGTCGGAAACGAAGAGACAGTCAAATTACCAAAGTGGCACCAGCCAAATTACTTCCTGGAGGATACCTTCTATGTAATGACCCTTTGCCTCTTATTAAAAAGTCTCTTGATTATATTTGGCAACGTGCCTGGAATTCTGTTGATGAGAATAATATGAAGGAAGTAACGAATGCTATACCTCCGTGGAAGTAATATGCCTATAAGGTGGGAAACTGCCATCTGTCGCCTTAAAATTAGCTACATACGCTTGATGCGTGAGTTCCTATTGACTGGTAGATGTCAGCCATTTAGCGACGATTGCTTGGTTCTCCTGGCTGTTAGGCATTTACTTGTAGAATCTTTGAGTCTTGGGGATATCTGAGAACGATTCCTCTCTAAAGCTCGTAATGAGGATGGTAGGAACAGTCACTCATTGAAGTTTATGGATGTCTCCGGCCATAAAGCTGAATTCCATACAACCCCTTTCTGGAAAACGGGTCTGTATAGTGACGTAAGACAGGCGCACACCGAAACATTTTCATTGGTGTAATTAGGTTGGACAAGGTTGCTTGCCAATTACTTTTTATCATTAGTTGTTATAATTAGATTATACATAAAAAAAACTCGTCTGGTCTGATAAGATAGGAATCTTAGAAGAGACTTTCCATTTCTAATAAGCTGTAATATCATTAATTGAAATCTAAACAAAAACAATGAGTGAGACGGTTGTCGTCATGGAACACTTCCGAGTCTTACGGCTGCAGTTTAGCAAAAGGAAAGCATCAAGCAGGTAAGGCATTATTCAGGAAACTCTCTCTCTCTCTCTCTCTCTCTCTCTCTCTCTCTCTCTCTCTCTCTCTCTCTCTCTCTCGTGGTAGCGCAAGGGATTTGATAATATCGGGCTGAACTATCATATTTTCTTAACACATAGGATAATGTTTTTATTATTTATACAAAATCAGAATGGACGTGGTTCATAGACCCCGTATCCAACAGAGTGCACAAGGTGACAGGGCGTGCAGATCGCCCTGAGATTATTAGCCAACGTGGAGCGATTATTGGCATGAGAAATGCTGGAATGAAGAAGACAGCCATTGCTAGGGCCATGGGGCTCAATGTTAAAACTGTAACCAAATGGATAAATCTATTTGATGGCGAGGGTAGTGTCATTACCCGCTCAAAAAGTGGTCGACCAAGAATTATAACTGCTGAAGACGATCAGCGAATCGTTCAACCTGTGATGGAGAGGCCACACTTATCAGTTGTTGACCTAACTCAAAAACTGGGTTTACCTTGCACTCCGAGACAACGAAATGCCATCTTAATGAAAACGGTTTTCGGTGTTGTATCCTAGCTAAAAAAGAAAAACTTAGTCGTGAAAATAAGGAGGCACGATTTGAATTTGCAAGAAGAGACACCCAGGATGTGTATGATCAAAACTTTTATTATTCTGTCATCTGGACTGACGAGAAGTCTTCAAACAATGGCATCAAAAAGTCGGACGTGTTGGCGACCTATGAACACAACATTTGCTCAGCAAAACAGACAAGAATTGGAAAGAAGTGGACGCCAAAGTGTTAGTTTCCATGGTTGGATGTGGTCTGGGGGACTAGGAGACTTGACAAGGATGAATGGCAACCTGGATTCCGTGCAATATATAGAGATTATCGAACCAATTATCCCATCTATTCGTGCAACAGCAATTCCTGCCCCAAATCCAATTTATTTTGTTCATGATAAAAGCCCCATCCATACAAGTAACTTAGTCAGGGGATGGTTTCAAGAGCACCCTGAGGTTATTGTCATCGACTGGCCTAGCAAAGGCTGCGACATCAATGTCATTGAAAACGTGTGGGCAATGATGGTCAGGACATGGGATTTACAGGATGAATGAACTCGAGACACAATAATTAATCATTCCGTTTCTGAATGGCAATATTTAAGACGTTTACCCAACCATTGCCAAAGTCTTGTTGAATCGGTCCCATAAAGACAATACAATTATTCATGCTAATGGGGCTTGGGGTAAGTATTAATTGCTCGGTCAGTTTGTAAAATTAATTCAGAAATTAATATTTGAAATGAGAAAAACTATTGTAATGGCTATGGTGGGTTTGGTTAGGTAGCTTATGAATCATCTATTGTTTTTGTGCTTATGACTTGTGCCATGTTATTGATTGTCTTGTATACTAAAAAAAATGGATGTAATGTAGTATTTTGATTTTGTCTCTTAATAATATTTAAATTGTTCCGTTTCTTCATTATTTATGGTATCTGGTAAAAAGTGATACTAATAATAGCAGTTTTACACAACTTTATATTTATTTTGATACTTGTTCTTTTACTGTTAAACATTTTGGTAATGTCTTTCATCACCTTATCATCTGTTTCACTTATGAGTATTATTCCTGTGTTGTAGGTTTTTGTTTACCATAAATATTTGCTATTTATGACAATAAGATATGTTTTACTGCAGTTTCTGTTCTGTCCTTTTTTACTGTTTCCCATTCAGAAATTACATAACTTATTATTACTGCCTGACTTCGCTCATCCTGTATATCTCATGTCCTCGCCATCTGGATGTTCTTAAAATCATAACGTGAGTAAGTGGCTTGTGTGGATGGAGCTTTTATCATAAACAAAATGAATTGGATTTGGGGCAAGAATTGTTGGAACACGAATGGATGGAAAGATGTCTTTGATTATCCGTATATATTGCACGGATATACCATGTTGCCATTCATCCTTCTCAAGTCTATCTATCCCCAGACAACAACCAGCTATGGAAATTCACCGTGCGGCGTCCACATCTTAATTTTTTTTTTTTTTTTTTTTTTTTTTTAACGGGGCAAACTTATTTTTTTTAGCCATTGTCTTAAATGACTTTTCATCCGTCCAGATCAGGGAGTTCCAAAAGGTTTGATTTCAACATATACAAATCATGAATAAACATCCGGCTTACACAACATTGTTACATAGGTCCAATAAACATAGTTGACAGCTGGTTTCCAGTCATATTAGTATCATCGCTCGACTCGGGAGTTCCAAGGTATTTTTTTTTTTTTCCGGGCTTTATCGGCCCTGTGGGCTTGGAATAGTGTGCTTGGGGAAACACAAGGACTTACCTCTTCAGAGTAACTACCCAGTCGAACCAGGTATCCTGTGAATGGATAGGAGGATGGGTGATGCATTCTATAATAGCATTATTATTATATTATTATTATATAAGCCCATTATTATAATAACCCAATGAGGAAAGGAAACAATGATATAAATAAGTTACAGGAAAAGTAATGGACAATTGAAATAAAATATTTTAAGAACAGTAACAACATTAAAATAAACCCTTCATATATAAACTATAAAACTTAAAAAAAAAAAAAACAAGGTGAAGAGAAATAAGAGAGAACAGAGCAGTCATTTAGTATCTACTGGCCTTGAGGGTCTGCCCAATGCTCCTGCCATTCATTAGTGACCTTATAACAAGACTTACTCAAACTATAAAATAACTTATTTTTGTCTATGGGTTAAGGATTATTTTACTCTCAATAACATCATCTTGCCCTAGTATTTTTTTTTATCCTTTACTTACCATTTTTATATACTTGAGAGATTGAGTAAGCAAATGGGACACCCTTCCACACGGATGAGAAAGTTCTCATAGGGCTACAGCATAGTCACCATATCTGATAATGAATGCCATGACGCCATAAGCAAGGCATTCGTTAGAAACTCTGACCTCACTGTAGAAGACTTTGTATTACCAATTAGGTTGATATTGTTTTCCTTCGCCATGTCGACAAAATGTTCTTTTTCTATGGTAAATATATTGCTCCAAGAACACATGAGCGTCGGTACAGAGGAGACCTACGGGTCATTCTCTGCTGAAATAAAAGTGTCATTCCCTCAGAGACTGGTGTCTATTAGTTATTATGTTTGATTAGGATTTATGGTCTTGAACACACCTAGGGGCTTCTTCACTTCAGGAATTCTTCATAGTTTCTTTGAATGTGAACATAATCAGAAACATATAAAAAGGAGAAAATTCAAAATTATCTTCTAGAAATTGAAACTTTTACATTGACCTTCAAATCTGGGATCTTAGGAATATAGGGACTTTTGTAATGGCTTATTTCATATCATATACACTTTTTCTTACTTTGACATGGAACTTAGGTTTTGAAAACCTATGAGGATGACCACTGAGTGATCCTCCATATCTTCTGTAAAAATGGTCTTAATAGGGAGAAAATCAAAATGGTCTGCAAAATCTTAAATAGGGCAAGACAGGAAGAAGAACAAGAACAACATCAACAACTCGGATAGCTCATACACCACTCCGCTAGTGAATATGCACCGGTAATAAGAGAGTGGTGCAAAATTAAGGATTGGAATGGTTTATTGAATTTGGGCTTTAAGCCAAGCACTTGGACAGTGAAGGCCATTCAGCACTTTGAAAGGAAGAATAAGCCCGACAGAGGAAATGGCAAGAGTGAAGAAAACATACGAACATGGGATCATTAAGGAACAAATTTTCGTTGCAGCCCGGGGCAGAAGGGATGCTGTAAAGACACTTAGATAGTGCATACATCACGCTGTGTAAGGTGCAATGGCGGCATTATTCTCCGTATGAGGTATAAAGTTATAAATGCTGTGTGGAATAAACAAAATTTTAAAAATCAAATAAATTAAAAGTAAGCTCACATCATGGAATAATTAAAATTCACTCTCAAATACAAACTATGATGCTAGAGGACGACTAAGGTGATAAGTATTGAAATAAAAATCCCGATATTAAAAGATAACTTAAACTAACTCCTTAATATTTCAAATCTTTAAAAAATTGAGTTTCTTTTAAAAGGTTTATAACACTAGTTACATCAGTATCATTATTGAAAAGGTGGCAGATATTTCTATCAATTAAGCAATATCGCCTTTTAAGTGTTCAAGCATGGTGCACTAAGCTCAAAAGATAAAGAACTCACATTCAACCCTTACTGGATCACACCGCTTCCTTCTCAAAGATATTTGTGCTTTGGCCGACTATGGCCAATCCTCAGCCTACACAATACATTCCTCCCAAGAGCTTGACTCTGACATGTTTAGTTTGTTAAAATACTCCCAAAAAATACATCATTTGACCATGCCCGCAAAGTCCTTCTTTGCCATTAGTATCAATATTACTAACAATGGGATTTAATTTCTGTGCTCTGCTTGGCACAACCGGGTTGAAGTCCCATTAATGGCTACCGTGGGGTTAGATAATTGAATTTCAGGATATCAAAAATTATTTCTTGGGTAGGTGTAAGTAGTGTGGAATGACCCTCAAAGATCCTAGCATTTGGCATAATGGTCTAAATGACACATAGACTACCACTAATAATGTGAGCCTGTGCAAATCAAATTAGGCTTCCGATGGAATAGATTAATGAACAATCCTTTTTCAGAGTGTCAAGCTTTATAACAGAAGACTAGCAGTGCCCATTTAATCCAATTTTGGAAAAGGGAAAAATCATACATCTTAGCATTAAAAAAAAAAAATAAGATCCAGAGGGACTTTTTTTTATGGTATGCTACACAATTCTTCTTCCACTGTCATAAAATACTTCTTGTTGCTAATTATTTCTGGACTGATTCACCATCCCGTCTAATTCGCCCCGACAACAAGTAGAAAGGCGAGAGAAAAACGACAGAGCAGAAGAGAAGGAAAAGAGGAGGAAAGAACAGAACCTCTGTAATATCTATCTACATAGAAAAAAAAATAAACAGGTCAATAACATAATCGTAAACGTTAACAATTACTACAGCAGAGTTAGGCAGTTGAATATTCGACTGGTCTCGCGCTCCCAGACACCTGTCGTCCAGAAAGGGGTGAAATGGAAATCTCTCTCAAACACCCGGACATCCATCAATTTGAACGAGTTACTGTACATACTCTACAAAATTCTTTGAGGAGACGTTCTATATGAAACCAGGGTAATTTTTAAGTTCATTGTGAAATCTGGCTTTCTTACTAGTTTTGAAAAGGTATATAAAATTTAGATATTTTATTATAATTCTTTACTTTTCTTAAATTTTTACCTTGCATTATTAAAAATACTCCCATCGACATCAATGACTAATGGTGTTATCATGCCAGATAATCAATAATCATTTATTCATTCATTGGCCTTGATATCAGAATGTTTATTAAATCAGGAAATATTTGCATCTCAAACTATCTATCATAAATAGTTCATTGATCATATTACAACTAACCATGTTTATAATTTTTACACATACACACGTATGCATGTGAGTATACTGAAGGTAACCCATGACAGCACAAAAGGTAATCTTGAACATCATATCATCTCCTACAGAACGAATGATGGTCCTTGATATCAAAATGTTCTTCATAATCCTATACATACCTGACATGTGTATAAAAATCAGGAAAGCTGACACGTGATGAGCATAAACTATGTATCATAGCCATAAAAGGAAAATAGAAAAGACTTCATTGGAATTGGTACTTTCGTCCCATTAATGATGTCGACGGACTCACAATGAGACCCAAGAAACTGACAGATGTGTCGCTGTATACTGTAGATACGATTTTTCTATATATGTATTGTCATTGTGAGTCTGTCGATGTTACTAATAGGGTGAAAATGACTCCAATCAAGACTTTTCCTTTTTCCTTTCGTGGCTATAATACATACTCGACATGCATCTTTCACATACTAGGAGTTCTTGGGTATTACAGTCCTTCCAATCCATACTACGAGGTCAGCCCACAACTTTTAATTACTTTTCACCAACCAATCTTTTTCCCCTACATGCTACTGTGCTTTGAGTTCAAATGTTCTAAACATAACTGGATCATTATGTATTTCAACTAAAAACTAACATCATATATCCTACATATAAAAATACAGTAACATTGAATATAAATATATATAATAAGTAAAATTTTCTAACTCGTTTTATAAACATACAGTAAGTATTAAGATCTTTGACTTTGTATATTCTACTCATGAAAAAAGCTTATTGCATTTCTGCACGATTCTTCATAATGACTGAAAACAACTCGAAGACTGGGTTTACATTTTTTTTTTTTTTTTTTTTTTTTTTTTTTTATCTAGACCCTGCACTTGAACTGCATTTTGATAACATACTGAGGTTTAATTTTTCAAAAAAGGTGACTACTTTAGCGTTTTGAAATATATTAGAATCTATACACTACCATCAAATTAATATATTACCAAATCTGTCAAAGAAAATCTATCCGACATCAAAATAGTTTCAAGGCAAAACTAAAATCCAGAACTTCTCCCAATTCTGAGCAGAAATCCCCTTTTCAATAAACACGATTGTCAGGTGCAATTAAGAAAAGAATTTCAGCGTACGATTCTTTGATCTACGAAGTTGTATAGCCATTCCGCAGATCTTCTCGACCATACTATAATTTCTGATTTTCTTTTAGTTCCTGCCTCTAAAAACCACAGAAGAGATTGCGATATGTGATTTATTTTATAAATTTTTACGTTTATTCTTAATAGTTCCTTGGGGATTTGTTCATTTTACCAGGCGAATACTGGGCTAGCTATTAGGTTTAAGCTTGGTTATAAGGGAATTCACACTCTTTGGCCTTTCATTCAAGGGAAAGGGCAGTCGAGTCAATCTAAATCTTACCCTTAGTTACTTATGCTAAGAATCTCTATATTACGGTTCTTTGAGGACCTCATCTATGCACACGAAATACTCAGCAACTTCTGAAAGTTTAAATTTCATTTTCCTTCCATTTGGATCGATCGGGAGCTCGCCCCTTCACAGAGAAAAGGTCAAGCTCACCTACTATAATTTTTCTTCATACTTTATCCACCTCTAATCCTATAACCACCCAATATTCGTTGCTTATAAGGTCCCTAGTTTTCTTACATCTTTAAGAGTCTGGCTATATTCTGCATAATTCTACAGACTTAAAACTACTCAAAAGTCTAGGTTTCCACGACTTTTTGTTTTAATTTTGTCTAATCTAGATCCTGCGCTTGAACTGTCTTTTGACAACATACTCAGATTTAGCTTCTTTAAAAGGGTGACTACTTTAATGTTTTCAGATACGGTCGAATCTGTAGACTACCATCACTTTATAAAACATTTAAATTCCATTTTATTTTCTCAGACCAGCAATATGGTTTGCGGTGAATTTTCTCAGACCAGCAATATGATTTTCGGTGAATTTCCTCTCTTACCTCACAGAGGTTAGACTCTTTCATGCTTGGCATCTACAAATCATTCATAATCCCTTTTGATACCGCAAATGAAATTAGCAGTTGGTCATAATGCGAAATAAGGTTATTTCTAAAAATTCGGTAATTCCATTAACTATTTTTGTTATTGGTGGTGCAATATCGTTTCACATTTTCATAGCAAGAGGTTCCTCTGTGTTCAGTCTCCTGACCAATCTATTGACAGCTATTCTCTATTAATCGATCGTTTAACCAGTCAAGTTTTTCATTCCTTCAACTTTGTAAGTTTACCTAAATGGCGATCCCATTAAATAACCTCAAAAATACTTTGTTCCTACATGTCTATCTCCTCTGCCAAACATATTTAAATATCTCAATTATGTTTTTATTTATCCAATCAGATTAACAAATATTTATGATTTTCATGTTTCTTCAACCTTTTTTAAGAGATCACAGATTTAATTGCTAAATACTCCACTAAAAAATTGGGGCAATGTTTAGCTCCCATATATTCCATCGTTCATTACAGTTATTGAAGCTTTATTTTTATTTTACTGTATGAAACATAAGTCTCACATTCCGGGGTTTAATTATTTTATTCCTTTAATAATACGAGATAATTCGTTTGATTGATGATCATGCCTGTTCTTCATCTTGTGATTGTCTACTCCCACACTTCCAAGTATGTTCATAGTGTCTATTCTATAAGTACTATTATGATAAGTTTTCCATTGGCCTCAAAAGATCTCCCTACTTTACGGGTAGCCCTTCCGTCCTTGTTAGCCTGACTCTTCCTTATACTGGAAATCGTAATATTTGCGTAACCTTGAATTTTCGGCAACAATTGGATTTCATCTCAGATCTTGCCATATAAAAATCATGGGTGTCACTTACTTCATGATTAAGCCCTACAATTAATGCTACCTTTACATTTTTCTTACGATCAAATCTATTGAAACTGCTTAATCAAAGTAATAAATCCCCCAAACCGGGATATAAAATATCTATGAACTGCAACCAAATTAAAAAAAAAAAAAAAAATAGGAGAGTAGGACTTATCTGACCACACAGATTCTGGCACTTTTTTATGCATTTAAAAAATAATAAAACTACTACTAATTTAGTAAACTTGTATACACTTCCAGTACAAAACGTGGGACAATACACTAGCTTAACAATAACATTGAATCCCACAAAGTCCTGTATGAGGACAAATTTAAAAGAAAGAGAGAGAGATACAAATAACCAGAATTAGACCGTTTAATTTTTGAAAAGTAAAGTCTAGTTGTTTACACTATGCGTTGCGGATATGAATAGAATTCGTTTTTCTTTTTCTTCTTTTATCATTTTGAGGTGAGGAGAATTACCAGCCCTTTAAGAAAAACCTAATTCCTACAGAGCTTGCACAAAAAAATTCAGAATATATAAATAGAATATGTATTACATCTGATTGATAAAAAATAAATTAACGATAAAAATATATGATCAATATTTTTTTTTAAATACAATAAATCTTAGAAAAAGAAAAATGATGAGAATCGGATAAAATGTCAGATAACGTTTCCTGATCAAAACACAACTTTCTTTGGCTTTAAAAAAAAATCTATTCACAAAACATATGTTGTATAGGTAAAATAGTGTCACAATAACTGCGCTTTGTGTAACATAAGTAATAACTCAAGTTACACAAAGGAGAAAGGCGTCGATACTCTATATTCATAGCGTTGAAACTATGGACTTTAGGCACTAGACATTGCTATATAACAAGGACAGAGCAACAATACAGTTTGCGTGAACGAATGCATTTAAATAGCATTGATTTATATATATATATATATATATATATATATATATATATATATATATATATATATATATATATATATATATATATATATATATATATATATATATATATATATATATATATATATATATATATATATATATATATATATATATATATATATATATATATATATATATATAGTTGTTGTCTCTGATAAAAAGAGGTGTTATATTACAACCACAAATATAAATTCTTAAATTACAAAGAAAATTTAAATGTGTACGCAATATTGAATGATATAATGATATACTTAATATATCAATAGGAGATAATCGGCAATACATAGAATGGCTTTCCTTGAATTCTCAAAAAATACCAAAATAAAACTAATCTCCGAGTAACTGAAAGGAAAAACCGGGATAAAAAGAGAGTATCTAAACCATATTCTTCTTTACCATGTTTATATAAAAACTTTGGGTGTTATATATAACTCGTAACACGTTATTAACGTACTTTCAAGAAATAACTATTCTCCTTGAACTGATTAAATGCCACAATTTAGGAAGTGAACTGTTTTATAGGAAGCATTTTTGCAAGACCCCATGTGTAGCCGGAGGGGCCAGGCAATCTACAGCATTATAGGAGGCGGCCTCACAACCATAAGTGCACACATAAACACTCGTAAGTGCGCCTGTAACACCTAATCATGGCACATGAAATTTTATATGATGGACGGTACCATAGCAGTCGGTAAATATTCCTTAATACTAACAAAATTTACACCTTTAATCCACTAAGACAATTTTACCTGGACCACTGAATTTACCTTTGCAGAAGAATCATTAATGAAATAGGCCACGCCAGAGAAGATTCTCTCTGATCGACATCGACGTACTATCAATCATTAATGGAAATATAGCCCCTCCTGATGACTTTAGCCGGTTAAAAAGTGTTCTGGTGAATAACTTGCACATACGTTCACGGGAAGATGTATGATAATGACATGTTCAATATAATTATTACCTTAACCAACCTAGGTTATGTTTTCACCCCTTTTTGTCTGTTTGTTTATTTGTGAACATCTTCCTGGTCACAATTTTACTCATAGAGTAGTAAAACTTTCAGGGATTAATTGTTATGTTAAGACGTGGAGGTGATTCAATTTTAGAAGTCCTAGGTCAAAAGGTTAAGGTCAAGTTCGAGCAAAAGGTCGACCAAATTAACCATAGCCTCAACCCAAGTTCGCACATGGTTGTTACAGACTTCAAACTTCCTCGACCGCACGGGTAATACAGTAAGGCTCCCAAGTTTCTGATGCATAGGACAATACTGGTAGTTCCATCTCATTAAGTATTTTCTTTTTAGTTTAGAGAAGGTAGCATTTTACTTTTCATAATCTCTATTGTTTAGCAAATGCTCTCAATCCAATGTTTATCCTTCTTTTAATTTCGGTCTTGTGTGTCTGTCCTAAGTACGTATATTCATACATTCATTAACAATATCTATAGGTTTATCCATAGCACTTATTTGCTGACTCTGCATTTTCATTAAATTTTATCTTTGTTTTACTCATATTCATTTTCAGTCCTACATTTCTGCTTTCTTCATTCAAATCTTCTAACATCTTTTGTAATCCCACCCCTGATTTACTAAACACATCTATGTCATCTGCAAATCTTAAGTTGTTAAAGTATTCCCCATTAAAATTAATTCCTACATTTTCCCAATCTATATTTTGAAAATAACTTTCTATGCATGCTGTATATAATTTTGTCTAACAGTTCTAACTCCATTCTTAATCGGAATCCTATCTGTATGTAGTTAAGATTGCTGCACTGGCTGAAAATATATCTTCAAGTGTTCTAACATAAGCTTCTTCTCTTGATTCTTTTTGAAGCGTTTTCTTTACTTCTGCGGTTTTGACAAAATCAAAAGCTTTCTTATAGTTCATGAATGCCATATGTAGTGGTTTGTCATCCTTTGTTGATTTTTCCATTAGCTGTTTGATTACATGGATATGGTCAGTTGTTGAATACCGACTTTTAAAGCATGCCTGCTCTCTTGGTTGATTCAAGTCTAGCTGTTTTTCTATTCGGCAAGCATGAGACCTCTAACCCAAGACAGTGGAAGTCCATGGTACGGAGGCTATGGCACTACCTACGACTAGAGAACAATGGTTTAATTTTGGAGTGTCCTTCTCCTAGAAGATCTGCTTACCATAGCTAAAGAGTCTCTTCTACCCTAACCAGTTTATTGATTCAAAGAAAGGCAAGCTGGTTTCGAGAAATAGGCTGCCGTGGCGGAAGTCTGCACTCTCAGGGTGCTTTTTTAGTTATTATTATTATCAATTCATCTTAGTGCACGGTAATTGTTCAGTGGCCACTTCCTCTTTGTAAGGGTAGAAGAGACTCTTTGGCTATGGTAAGCAGTTCTTCTAGAAGAAGGAAACTTCAAAATCAAACCATTATTTTCTAATCTTGGGTTGTGCCATAGCCTCTGTACCATGGTCTTCCACTGTCTTAGGGTAGATTTCTCTTGCTTGAGGATACACTCAGGCACACTATTCTATCTTATTTCTTTTCCTCTTGTTTTGTTAAAGTTTTTATAGTTTATATAGGAGATATTTATTTCAATGTTGTTGTTCGTCTTAAAATATTTAATTTTTTTTGTTTCCTTTCCTCACTGAGCTATTTTCCCTGTTGGAGCCCCGGAGCTTATAGCATCCTCCTTTTCCAACTAGGGTTGTAGCTTAGCAAGTAATAATAATAATAATAATAATAATAATAATAATAATAATAATAATAATAATTACTTGCTAAGCTACAACTCTAGTTAAAAAAAAAAAGATGCTATAAGGCCAAAGGCTCCAACAGGGAAAATAACCCAGTGAGGAAAAGAAATAAGGATATAAATGAGGTACAAGAAAAGTAATTAACAATTAAAATTAAATATTTCAAGGACAGTAACAACATTAAAATGAATGTTTCATATATTAAATATAAAGAAATAAAAAAAAAAACAAGAGGAAGAGAAACAAGATAGGATAGTGTGGCCGATTGCACCCTCAAAGCAAGAGAACTCTACCCCAAGACAGTCACAGACCATGGTACTGAGGCTATGGCACCTTCAAGAGCCAAGACTACAGAACAATTATTTGATTTTAGAGTGTTCTTCTCCTAGAAGAGCTGCTTACTATAGCTCTAAAGAGTCTCTTCTACCCTAACCAATAGGAAATTAGTCACTGAACAATTACAGTGTAGAAGTAAACCCCTTGAGCGAAGAAGAATTATTTGGTAATTTCAGTGTTGTCAGGTATATGAGGACAGAGGAGAATATGTAAAGAATAGGCCAGACTATTCGGTGTATGTGTAGGCAAAGGGAAAATGAGCCGTAACCAGAGAGAAGGATCCAATGTAGTACAGTTTGGCCAGTCAAAAGACCCAATATAGGAATCATGACTGTAAAGAAATCATAATAGAAGGGATAACATATATCGAATGTATTTTAGACGAAAATCTTGTACCTTCATTTCATCGATTTAGCAATGTATCACCAATGTAGAACAAAAGCAAATATTTATCCAACAAGCAAAACTAGATTATATAGATAACAGTAAAGAAATGAATACAGTATAAGGGTACAAAACTTCTAAGTAGGCTATCAATATATCTATATTTTGCACTTTAGAATGACAAGCGAAACTTTTATTAATAAATGTCGGGTGAGCAGATGAGAATAAGATTTATATCTATAATTATGATGAATATAACATCCGGGTTCATGTAATACAAGTCTATCATTAATATCAAATGCAGGCAAACCTTAGTTTATCTGGAGTTTTTTTTTTTTTTTTTTAAACCATATTGGCTTTCCAGCTTACTTTAACTTCTTTATTTAGTTATGTATGGTTCCTCATTTTCATATTTACGTGCAATCTATTCTGTGAATGCTTGATTAAAAAAAAAAAAAAAAAAAGTAAATGGCATTTAAAATTGTAGTATACCAATGTTTGCTCTACTTTTTATAACAATAACAACAACAACAACGGTAACAATGATAACAATAATTTAGTTACTAAAGGTAATTATAATAACAATGCTAACAATAATAATACTAATAATACTGATAATAATGTTAATATTAATAATAAATACATGTACTATTGACATACCGGAAAAGAGGTAAAATATGAATTAACCATTTCAATCCCAGGTACATGAAACAAGCGTTGCAATAACAGAAGAGGACGTTAATGGAAAATTAGAATTATACTAACTGAATTTTAACTGACCTAATAAAACGAATTATTTGATCGTTCGATGATACTCATTCTAAAAAAAATACTAGATAAAAAAATCTAAACTTTGATATTAAGCTTAGTAGTGAGGAAAAGACTATAACACCCAATTTTGTTAAGTTTAATTAGCCAAAATGGTTTATTGGCTAAATCAGTACAACGTTATATACATACTGTATTTGCCACATCCGCAGCACCCTCAAATCAACCTAATTGTAATTGGGCATGGGGACTTACTGATATCAGGTAAAATCACATTAGGGTAACTACTTTATCTTTTTTTTTTCTCTTTTTTTTTTTCTTTTAAACAAATGTATTATCCTGTATCTTACAATATAAAAAGGTAAGAATATAATATTTACCTTCACAATCTTAATTTACCTTTGGTATTTTCGTATACAAAAGGAATCTTTAATGTCATAGCAAAAATTATTTTTACTTAATTCTGTATCATTAGTTTAAATGATAAAATAAAAACGATCCAAATTTTCACCTAATATAGCAATGGGTAAACAAAAAACACAGTTTTGACAAAAAAGATTCAGAAACCCCTGTTGCTTTCTTAGATCTCATTTCGGTTTATCACCGCTCACACGTACGGCTTAATTTTCCTAGACAACATTTTATGTCTCTTGTACTCTGGAGAAATTGTTCGTAATCTCAGGGAATGTGACGTGATGAGACGAAGAACCAGCAGAATTGAAGGTTTCTCTTTTCAGGATGGATATAATTACAGTCAGCTATTATATTCATTTAACAATATTAGTTGCGTATACCTTTTCTTGAAAAATTTACAAGCAAATATATTCAATTGTTTGTTCTTTTACATGTTTACATCTTTGAACATACATTAAAGGTATTATGAATAGTTTGTGGTATTTCTTAGATTCCAATCTAAAATATAACCTTCAATGTTAAAATTCAGATATGCCAATACCAAAATATCTCCGGTCCTTGTTGCATTATCCGATTGACAAAGTTATAATGAAATGCCTACGCAAGTGTAAAAACGTTACTAAACCGAGGAATTTAGATGAAAGTAAAAACGCCACTGAACCGAGGAGAAACATTAACAATAACAGGGGTAAAAATTGTCATTAATATTATAATAATTGTTATATTTTTTATGCATGTCCGCTAGACTTCATTATTGAATGGGCGAAATGTATTCTTACACATGCACAGAATTCTGATCATATTGTCTCAAACCTTGAAAGAAATTTCTAAGACCACACAAATTCGTATATATCTCAATTCATGAAATGATGTAACTTTTAAAATGACTATTAACATCATGCTTATGATTTATTGAAGGTAGAAATACCTTATAGAATCTGTCTCGTATCACAAATACTCTAGCTAGCTATTACCGAATTATATACCATCCTTGGAGAGCTCTCGGAAGCATTGGTAGCTCATATCGTTTGATTACTAGCTTACATAAGGGTAAGCATACTTGCAAAAAAAAAAAAAAATGAAAGAAATAAAAAATATATCATTAGTGATAATATAGGAAATTAAGAATTATATTTTGCTAAATTTCCACTAACTTTAGGCATTAAAGCAATTTGGCTGGATGGATACTAAAGACGATTAAATCCAATCAAACCTTCTGAAGTAAAAAGAAAATTCACCACCTTACCAACCCCACGATTGACTTAAGACAACAAGACACTTATAATTCAGTTGCTTAAAAGAAACACTTTACTGCATTTACACAACAGCATCTGAACATATACACGTATGAAAAAGTGATAAGAAAATCTTGCTCGAACATGGTACACCTACACCAAGCCCCTAACACATTTCGCTGACACCTGAGACTAACAATAACGTTTGATTTTGACCTTCGATCTTTGGTAACGCAATTAATATAGTGACTAACAAAATATTTTCTCATTGTGTCTTTCACCTCTAAATATCATTCCAAACAGGTTTAATCAATATCCTTAAAATACAGGATTAGCAATACAAGTAGAATGAAAACCATTCTCCCTAAATACAAAATACACGATAATATTAGTCAGCAATATAATAAACGTGAAATAGATATCAAATCAATCATTTTAGGGATGAAATGGTTTCTCTGTCGCTGATTCGTTAAATTTCAATTGTTATTCACCAAAAGAGGGTTAATAGAAAATGGTTTCTAAGAAGCTCAATACAAATGTGATCATCAGTTGCTGTTATATTTTGTTAAGACACATAATTACACACAAATAAAAGTAAGTAATATTTTTACAACCTTGTAATTTCGCTACCAGAAATCAATTGAACAACATGTAACATCTTTTGATATTCAATAATTAACTCCCACCAACCAACCAACCAAAAAGAGAGAGAGAAAAAAAATCAGTAGGACAATTAGAAATGCCAGACTCGAAAAAGAAATATCAAAGAGATTTCGGAGATAAAACTGAAGACGTGATACACACACACATATTGACCTCAGCAATTTCTTGTTAGGATTTGGAATTCGAATATTGTGCCTCTTAATAAAAACCGTAAAGGGAACCTATTTCGGCAAAATAACTAAAACCATTCAATAAATAATAACTAGATAATTTTCCTTATAAGATTAGTTTCTTCAATTTATTTCTCTCTCTCTCTCTCTCTCTCTCTCTCTCTCTCTCTCTCTCTCTCTCTCTCTCTCTCTCTGCAATTAGTCATTATGTCATTGTATTTAACCAAAAGAAATATTTAATACACTCATAGCTAAATTCTACTTAATTTGATCTGGAAACTGGAAAATTTTAAAAACCTAAACTTTAAAAGGTTAAAGTAAGGATTAATTATTTGATATTAAAATATTATGATTACTGATTATCAAAGCTAAGCCGTCATCTATTTAATATGAAAACATTTTGACAACAATCTTATGGTGTATTGAAGTACGGCCAATAGTTTTAATACAATCGATCAATGATCCTCCATTACGAAGTCGTCACATGAATAAGTGTTAATGAACTTTATCAGATCTTTGGGACGAAATATTATAAGGACCAACCAACGTAGCGACAAATTGGCCGACGACGAAATGACCAACGACCAATTAGCCGACGACCAACTTCACAAAGACGAATTGTCCTGGTGCCATTTCACATAGTATACTTAAGCATGTGCATATATCTTTTCACGCCTTCTCATTAATAATCCTACTTGTCTAATAGTTTGAAATAGTATATACTGACTTACTTCCATACGGATCTTCTCACATAATCATTAATAAAACCGTAACTAGCGTTTATAAATTTCCCAAAATTTGATTTTTTCCCATAAAACAGAAATATTCATTTTAGGATACTAACAAGAATTTTAAAGTTGCTCGTTATTTCCCAGGGAAAAAGTTCTAATGTCTGACCACTGTGTTGCAAAGTTAAAATTCATTGTTCATATCCAACTAAAATTTCCTGGCAGAAGAGAATTTACGGTGTAAATATAAAGTTCCCGTTTTGGGTATTGAAACCATAGTTTAGTTTCTACGCTCTACTTTCAAATATTTGTGTTATATTTATTATTTAACATCTAGGTTTGAAAGCTTTGTTCTTTTTCGAAAGGAAAACTAATTTTGAAGAGCTTCTTTTATTTGAGAGAAGAAATAAATGAAATATTCTAAGAAGGAAATCTTCACTACTTTGTTTCAACTAACTATATTTTCAGATCTGCTTCTTAGTCTTAAATTTTCACAATACTGGAGGAGGGAAGTTTAGCATCTTGAGGTTTCACCAAATGAACATTGCAATCAAAATCTCGCAATATACTTTATTCTTTTTACGCCGGCAATAAAACATAAATTTTTTTTTCTCATAACATCTCTTACACGTAAAATCTTGAATACACCATAGTAGCTCCTTCAACAGTGTACGAATAGAAAATTCCTCAAC
>NC_090732.1:95719694-95724694 GCF_036898095.1 Palaemon carinicauda | reverse complement strand
AACCTTCCACTAAGAATGACAAAGTGTTTTTTAAAAAAAGAGTTTTCGATGAGAAGTAAAGGCAGCCCATCGTAAATATATTGTAACTACTCCAGAGGTACAGCAACTTACGACCAAAAGCAACACCGTGATATCATGAGATTATAAACACCAAACCTATTAGATTCAGTCAGTATAGTTTGTGTTTAAAATGATAACCATATTATGTTGGTTATTATTGTTTCAATTTCTATCTTTTTAGCGATTGAGTTAAAATGAATACCAGAGAAAAATAACAATAGAGAAGTATGATAGATTAAGTTTACTGTTGTATTTCTAGTGAGTTAGGAACAGGTAATTTATATCAAGTTTTATATTTTATTGGAAAAGATGGCATTTTTTCGAAATCGTTTCCTTGGAGGTAAGCATGGGTCCTCCTGAAAGGTAAATTAATTCATTATCATTGGTGAAACGAAACACGTCGACTACAATGGAATTCCAAATGCAGTGTTGTACAAAATGCCTAGTTTAAGCAATATTGAATGGTTATACTTCATTAAAAAGTCTCTCCTCGAGAAAATATAATCTTTAGAAAAATAAAAATATAATCACTAGTAGCTTTCAGGGAGATTACGAATACGTAAAAAGCCGTGGGTGATTGATGATCTACTATTGCTGGTGTGAAGCAGATAGCTTTATGTTGCAATCACATAGACTGGAAATGAATAAAGGTGTTTCCTTGCTCACGGCTTCCAGTAGAGGATCTAGTAAGTCAAAGGGTGGGGGGGGGGGAGACAAGGGTCCTCATTGATACTTGCTGTTCAACTACCTGAGTGTCTTCAGGATTGGCAAGTATCGAAGAACACAGCAAAGGGGTATTTGATGTTGGAGAGGTAAAATTAATGGGTGTGATTGAAAAAGACTCGAGGGTGCATAGGAAAAAAGTAAGAGTGCCTTCAACTGTAGCTAATTGCATCATCCAGGGAGTGGATGTAGAGATGTGGTCGGCCAACTAGGTGGCGTTTCAATGCATGGGGATGTATTTATGTTCAGCCAGGTTGTGTCAGGTGAACGTAGGGTCAAAGTGATTGGATAGTGGGGCTCTGACAAAGACTTTCATGCAGAATTCAACAATCAGTCTTGGATAGTCTAGTACTTCCTGAAGGAGGAGGAGCTATCTATGCCGATATACAAGATAAGTAACTATGAAAATTCAACTGCAATTGTCAGAAATGCCCCAGACACTAGCCAAGGGAGACTACTGTGCATAAGTTTGGATCCTTAAAATAAAATGCCTCATATTCTTCTAGAAGGCTTCCTTCTTGAAACGCATGGTTTATCTATAACTGAAAGGCTTTTATATTTAAACAGAAATAATAATTCTTGATTATAGTGGCTTTTAACACTAAAAAAAAAATTTCAATACCATAGGCATTTTTTTTAAAATAATGGTTTCTTTATTTATTCATTGATTTATTTATTTATTTGTCTGTGTGTCTGTCTGACTGCAGACAGGATTATGTCAAAACTACCCGACGGATTTTGACGAAATGTTCACCACATTTTTAGGTCATAGACGACTCCATTAAATTTTGGAGACGATCCGTAGCCATATTCTATATCCCGATTTGCATTTTTTCTCTAATTTAAAGATAACGTCAAAACAATTTAACAGATTTTAGTGAAATTGGCATCAGAAATAGATCTTAGGACATGGATGACTTCAATAACTTTTGGAGATGTTCCAGTTCCGGATCCGAATTCTAGATCCGGATTTGCCTTTTTCACAATTTTAAAGATTACGTCAACACAAATAGAAGAATTTTAACCAAATTGTCACCACAGATAGATCATAAGCCTTGGGCGTCTCCAAGAAATTTTGGTGATGATGCAGATCCGGATTCTGGATCGGATGCAAATCGAAAGTCTTTATTTTTATGTCAACTCTTTGGCGGAGGTCGGAAATCTCTGTTTGCTCTTGTTTTATTAAGGCAACTGTTGAAGTGATTCTTTTACTAACACGGATGTCAACTTTCCTTATTTAGGCATATAAAAATAAACTATAATTTCTGAAATCCTTTCCCTTATTTATATGGTAGGGGTGAGATATCCACGCAAATCACAATCAGCCAAATAAATCTAAATATAACAACGCACATTCATTAAAATGCATAACATAATTGAAGACTTTATCTTAAATGAGACATCACCAAGATCAATCAGTTCCTTACTATAGTTAGTCACGATAGTCGTCATATCAAATGATTTAAGTTATTGCTGGATAGAATCAGAAACATACGAATAAATATTTCTTGAATAACTAAGGCGTGTATATATATATATATATATATATATATATATATATATATATATATATATATATATATATATATATATATATATATATATATATATATATATATATATATATATATATATATATATATATATATATATATATATATATATATATATATATATATATATATATATATATATATATATATATATATATATATATATATACATACATATATATATATATATATATATATATATATATATAATATATATATATATATATATATATATATATATATATATATATATATATATATATATATATATATATATATATATATATATATATATATATATATATACATCATATATATATATATATATATATATATATATATATATATATATATATATATATATATATATATATATATATCATAATCATCATCATCAGCCGTTACTAGTCCACTGCAGAAGAAATGCTTCAGACACGTCCTTCTATTCGCTTCTGTTTGTGGTCATTCTATGCCATTAACACCAGCATACTTTTTTAAATCGTCAATCCATCGTCTTCTCTTCCATTCCCAGCTTCTTTTACAATTTCTAAGGATCCATTCTGTTATTCTGAACGTCCATCTATATAATGTCATCCTCATTATATGCCCAGCCCATGTCCATTTCTTTTGTTATATGTTGTTAGAATAGCTTCTACTTTAAAATGCTCTCGTATCCATATTGCTAATTTTCTGTTTCTTAGTGTTATTCCCATCAATATTCTTTCCCTAGCTCTTTGAGTTATAACTAGCTTATGTTCTAAGGCTTTAGTAAGGCTCCAAGATTCTGATGTATAAATCAAAACGGGCAGGACCATCTGACTAAATGTTTTTTTTTCTTTTTTTTAGAGAAAGTAGCATTTTACTTTTCATAAACGGGATTTGTTTACAAAAAGCTCCCCATCAAATGCTTATCCTTCTTTTATTTTCGTCCTTGAGTAGTGGGAAAACACTTCATGACTGTCCTAAGTATGTATATTCATTAACAATCGCTAGAATTTCATATATAACTTTTCTTTGTTGTCTCTCTGGATTTTCATTGAATATCATGTTAGTTTTACTCATATTCACTTTCAGTCCTACATTTCTGTTTTTTGTATTCAAATCTTCTATTATCTTTTGCAATTCCTTCCATTATTCACTAAACACAACTATGACATCTGAAAATCTTAGGTTGTTAGGGTATTCCCCATCAATATTAATTCCTACATTTTCCCAATCTAATCTTAAAAAAAAAAAAAACTTATTTTAGGTATGATGTCAATAATATAGGAGAGATAGAGTCTCCCTGTCTAACTCTTTTCTCAATCAGAATTTTCTTACTATCTTTATGTAGTTTTAGGACTGCTTACTTCTAACATAAGATTCCTCTGTATCATGTCTTTGGATGTTTTGACAGAATCAAAAGCTTTCTATCTACCTATGTATATATATATATATATATATATATATATATATATATATATATATATATATATATATATATATATATATATATATATATGTGTGTGTGTGTGTGTGTGTGTGTGTGTGTGTGTATGTGGGGTTTTTTAATCAAAGAAGAAAGCAAGGTAACCCTCACTACAGTACTTCGTTTTGCATATTGCTTTACATATAAGTCTTCATAGTAGTGCAATAATGCGCTATGAAACTGCTTCACTTAATCCATGTTGCATCCACTCCCTTCCCATGGACATCTAGGGCCCTGCCTTACAGTACCGCTTTCATTTTATCTATTCAGTTCTTTTTATGTATTCTTTTGCTCGTTCATCCAAAAATTTATGAATAATGCATTCTTCTCTTTTAGTCATCTGTTACCAAAGCATGTATACTAACGTTTTTACAGAATCTTTGTTTCTTTATATTTTTCGTCCTTTTGCACTTATTACTTTAGTACGTTCTTCGCATAACAGTTTATTTAACCATCCTTTGTTGTTATTGAATATTTACATTTCACATCTATAAAAAAAGAGTTGGCTCAATAATCCTACTTATTGTAAAGTTTCGATATTTATACGAGCTCCTTTCCTATCCTAAATTACTTGCACACGTTCTCCTACTTCCTGTTTCTGTCTCCTGTCTTCCATCATTTCACTGTATTCCAATATTTTGACTCCCAAGTACTTACAAATACCAATACCTCTTATTCTTTTACAATTCATATTCACATTTTCTTGCCACATCTTACTATTTTCAATTCATTCTCATAATGTTTCCTTTGTTTTGCATGTGTTTCCTCTTATGAAAACTTTACATCGAAACTTCACGCATTAATAATTCTTATTATAAAAATCCCATTTTTCATGAACAGATAAGGGAAATTAACCTTCCCTTTCCTTATGTATTTACTTTGCATTCTGTACTATCACTTCCACAATATTTCTCAAATTTGCATCAACTTCTCTCACGTTTTCATAATTCCTATCCGTCTATTTATCTACTTAACTTTTAATAACTTCAGAAACCTCACTTCGTCAACGTAAGAGTATATTTGCTTGGTCGAGTATCACCCCATTTGCATATTCTGTTTTAAGATATTTCATTATTAACCTTTATCTTGTATTAATTTGTTTTTCTTCCGAAATTACTTTTTAAGATTCACCCCTGTATTTTCATAATTCTCGTTCTCTTTCTTTCCAGTTTTTTTTTTTTTTTTTTGGTTTTTTT